>NC_092356.1:58146384-58449236 GCF_963676685.1 Mytilus edulis
TCTTTCTAAAAGTTGTGGCAGTTGTATAATGTTTGTCCCAACCTTTTTATAGTTGGGACAGTTGAAATTTGTTTGTGTCAACTTTTCAGACGTTTAAGCAGTCAAAAAATGTTTGTTACAATGTTTTTAGAGTTGTAACAGTCGTAAAATGTTTGTTACAACTTTTTAAAGGTTGTTACAGTCATTAAATGTTCATTACAACTTTTAAAAGGTTGCCACAGTCGTAAAATGTTTAAAACAAACATTTCATGGGTTGTTACAGTCGGTAAATATGTAATACAAATATTTTAGTGTGACGGTTGCGAATGTTAAAACAATGTGTACACGTCTAATAACATTAACGGTACCAATGTTTCTGCACCAGATGCGCATTTCGACAAATAATGTCTCTTCAGTGATGGTCGTGGCCAAAATATGTAAAATCCAAAGCTTATATAAAAGATGTAGAGCTATAATCCAAAAATTCCAAAAAAGTATAGCCAAATCCGTGCCTTCTCAAAGTTTGATACAGGATTTATGGATAAATGTATTTTATTTAAGTGTCACGTATTAATGATACAGTTGTGAAATTACCCATAATTTATATGATCCCTCATCTTATGTTGTTGTTGGTTTTTTTTTTTTAATTTGCGATCGTTCTATGTCTTTTGTCGTATTCCGTTTATGGCATTATAATTATGTCTGTTCATTTGTGACGGACTTGTGCGTTTGACGGTTTATCTGTATTTTTTATTCAGTCTATTCAAGAGTCTTTTATAACTTGTTTTATACCAAAAGCCTTCGTTTAAAAATAGAATTAAAATATTATTGCAGAAGATTGATTTAATTGTCTTAATTTCAAATTAATTGCTACGTCGGGGTACCTGAAGTAAATTTAAAAGAATATGACTAAGTTGGAGGTGTGCCTTGATTGGCAGAATCTCGTTTACAGATTACAGATTACAGACATATAATATCATACAGAATAATAAAGCTGATTAATTTTAATTGCTATCCATTAGGGACATTTCCCGACGATAATTAATCAAATCTGTCAAGTTTTATTAAAAACGGAAATCATATTCTTCACCCGTAAACGATATGACGTTATTGTACCCTTGTCGGCAGAAATAGCGGGTCTGCAAACTTTACAAAAAATCGTAGACATGCCATGGTAGATATGTACAAGGGAAACTATATACAATATAACGGATAACCTGGAAATTTCAATCGGTGAGTATAAATGAACAATATTTTAAAGCATGTCTATCAGAATAATCATGGATCCACGATTTTGAAGCGAAAATGTGCACATTTCGTGCCTACCCTCATGCTTCAGGTATGAATCGACGTTCTATTTTGGTTTCTCTATATCACCTCACTCGTGCATATTACACATCTTTCTATGTATATATATAGTAGCATGTTCAAAAGCAAAGTAAGAATTTGGGCTTGTAAAAATTGTTCCCGGGATTGTAACCCCCCTTTTTTTGGAAGATCAATAGTCCAAATAATTATGACGTCTTGAAAGGCTATTATAATTTTTTTCTTTGACGCCTTACTTCGACACAAGACGTCATAATTATTTGGACTAGAAGATCAATTGCATTTGAAAGGGTACATTTAGTTTGACCCCCCCCTTTTATCCTGGGTTGGGACCCCCTTTTTTTAAATGGCTTGATCCACCCGTGTTCATGGTCTTACTGTGTTTAACCCTACATGATGATGTGGCGCATTCACAATGGTTTTAATTTTGCCGGATGGCCTTATACTACAAAACCTATATTTATATTGTATATAAAAAAGAAGATGTTGCATGATTGCCAATGAGACAACTGTCCACAAGAGACCAAGATGACACAGCCATTAACAACTATAGGTCACCATATGGCCTTCAACAATGAGCAAAGTCCATACCGCATAGTCAGCTATAAAAGGCCCTGATAAGACAATGAAAAACAATTCAAACGAGAAAACTAACAGCCTTATTTATATAAAAAAACAAATATGTAACACATTAACAAACGACAACCACTGAAATACAGGCTACTGTCCTGACTTGTATGTTAATGTATTGAAAACTGCATGACTCATCCTAAATTTGCTTGAAATATTTCTAACTGGATTTTTTTTAAATTGAGAAAATTCAAGTTGAATATTATAACAAAGTAAATATTTATGTGTAAAATGTGAAACTAGCATGTTTGAGTATATTTTTTAAATAATTTCTGAGTCATGATTAACAAAACATGGATATATTTTATAATTCTAAAGCATGTCTTATATTATCAATCAAAAGAACTATTAATCAAATCAGTGTGGCCTTAACTTTTTATTTTCATGTGAACTCTGTCAGTTTAACTTTTTATATAACATTTGCCCGGTTAGCATGGTTAGTCAAAATTCAATTATGCCTTTTAACTTGTTTTGGTCTTAGGGCTGCTGTCTCTTTTGCATATATATATATATATATATACCAATCATCTCCTTTTAAACATATTTCAAGTGTCTTTTAATTTATTCCACTGTTAAAGGACTTTCCATTCAACAGTCATATTTTTCTACATGTGTTAAATTGTACTTTGACTACTTCATTGTTTGGTTGCTGTATCATTGATATATACATGTATATTCCACATCTCCTTTCATCATGTATAATCACATCTGATTTCAGATACATGTATTTTGCCTTTTCCAAATTACTAAAATATTTTATTTATATTTAATTTCATATGTTGAAACATTCAGTACGTCATGTATGTGGGAGGATACAAAAAATCTATTTGTAAGCATATTATGTTATGTAAACATGGCCTAAACTTAAGCATTTTATGAATTTTATAGATATTGAATTACAAAAATTAACTTAATTAACTACATGGTATGTCTCACATGGAAGTAATATTTAAATATTACTTCCATGCTCAGATCAATTTGGTTTAAAACATACTAAACATGTTTTACATGTTTAATTTAACTTCAAAATAAATAATTTAAAAAATATATTTACTGAGCCTGAATTCATGACCATGTAAATGTGATATTAGAAAAGGTAATAATCAGGATGTTAACACTGAAAAGTTAATTATCAGGACTTCTTATATACATGTTATATGTAATAAACAGATTAAGACACAACAGTTTCATGAGTTTATTGCCTTGAGGGATGAAAATTAAAATGTCATAGGTATTGAAGATGATTTTATATAATGATATTAATAAATTTTAAATGTCCTTTTCAAATTGTAATTTGAAAAGGACATTTAAAATTTTTAAATATCATTTAAAATTATGAAAAATATGAAACAACAGGATATAATCTTTTATTTTGGATATTATATTAAAAGTTTTAAAAGTTTATCTAACATGTCTAAGTCATGCAGCCAAGTATTGATTTATCAACATAAAAATGGGTAAATAACTAATATAAAATAAAGAAAATATGTTGTCTGGTTAAATAAACTACAAAGCATTATTTAATACAAGCTGTAATTAGTAAAAAGTATACTGGGTAACATTTAAGATGTCAAATTAAACTCAAAGTTTACTGCTAATCATAAGAAAGAAATACTAGCTTTTTTAGGTTGCTAAAAATGTTTAAATTAAAGAAAGGGTTAACCCTTGAACAAAGATTCTACATTTCATGATTTACATAAAAAAAAAAGGTTTATTCATTCATGACACAAAATGACAAAATGACAGTCAACAGTGCATTTTTTTTTGGTCATCTTTGTAGTATTTATTTCCTATTAAAATGATCCAAAGAAATCACCTGTTATGTTTTACAGTGAAATAACTTTGTCTGGCTTTAAATAATTGATTAAAACAATCTTGTATAGTGCTAGCCTCAATTAAACAGTAACCCTTCAATGAAGTGACACACTTAAGAAAACATTAATGTAGAAAGAGAGAACATATTTTTTTGAAATAGAACCCCCAAAAAAGGGTTTTATTCTTCTTCTCATACAGGACATATAAATTCAATTGTATAAGTCTCATAAATTCATTTGTGTACATCATAGAACTTTGTTGTCAAGAAAATTATGATCTCTAGTATTTATACATGAGTATTATCTTCTATATAAATTTAAAGAATTATTAAGTAATAATAATCATGATACATGTAATTATACAATATTAGATAAGTTTCAATACTTTATTCTTAATTTATGTTTTTTCGTTTGTAGAATTCACATTGGTTTTAGCATGATTCCCAGCCAGATTATGAAGCCGGCAAAAAAAGGAAATACATATAGCATGTATATGTGACACTAAGTATCTCGCATACCTGTAGCTGTAAATTGTGAAACAGTGGACTAATGGACTTATTGTTGTTGGAAATAACAAATAAGGCTTACAGCAATATGCCATGATGTTGTTGGGATTTCATATCAAATTGGACAAGAAGAAAATTGTGCATTGTACAAATAGCAAACTTACAATTTGAAAGAAAGACTACATTATTTGATGACAGTGAATACCTTCGATAATTAATTTATTTGAAATTGAAATAATAATTTGGAATTAAGAGAATTCAAAGTTTTCTGGGAATATTAATATCATACATGTAGTGCATCATATTTGAATTCTATGATATACCTTGGATAGTTATTCAAAAATAGCAAAGTGGATTAATAAAAAAATCAGTTTCAGTGAATATCAATAGTGCATCA
Organism: Mytilus edulis; assembly: GCF_963676685.1. Classification (NCBI taxonomy): domain Eukaryota; kingdom Metazoa; phylum Mollusca; class Bivalvia; order Mytilida; family Mytilidae; genus Mytilus; species Mytilus edulis. Next base: position 58,151,037 of record NC_092356.1, read on the forward strand.
TATCTGAATTCATGAATACCTTGGATAATAAATTTATATGAATTTGGATATTGAGAATATCTGGTTTGTGTGAAATTTATAGAAGTTAATGCTTGCATTCCTATTGTTAGCTATATGTACCACCAGGGGGTGTTACACAACCTTGATTACCCATGATGGTCTGTTGTGGTCGGTCACTATTGGTAAGTGTCATGATGACGGAAGTTTTTAATGACCTTGACTGCATTTACAGCTCTTGCATGGACATTGGTTGATGTCAAATGACTGCTTGCTGTACCTTTATAAGAGTCGCGATCTGAATGTACATACAGTATATAAATATAATCTATCATCTAAATTAATGTTCATTCTGAAACTGGCATTTTATACTAGTCAAAAATATTAAACAATACATGTACTTCAAACTTGCAGGGCTTTCAATAGAAGGCGGTAGGCAGCGATTTTCGTCGTCTACTTGAAGGAAATCCGCCGCCTACTTTGCTCAAAATTGTAAAATTAAAAAATCAATAAAAATGACTGAAGGGGAAATTTAAGCTGTTGACACAACCAGGGGATTTCCGATAAAGTGTGGTTGATATTTATAACCTTTCCCTATCTACGTGAAGTGACCCGAGTAGTCACGAACGCCTAGGCTGGGATCGCTATCAACAAGGAGAGTAAGGCGGAAACTACTGAAAGTAGAAACCAGCAGAAGGCACCCGAACACCGTCCCTAAACAGACTCCTGATTGGTCGATTTACAACCGGTTTTCTTAAACGACCTACGATTGGTGTAATTAATAGGCGTGTACGAAAATGAGTAAACGAAAACAAAGTGACATCAGTCAATGGATTAGAAAAATACAAAAACAAGGTGCTTTATAAATATTGAATGGAAATACAACTTATTCAAAGGAGAACACTGTATATTTTCACAATGTTAAAATAAAATAAAAAACAAACAAACGCCAATATATAAAACAACGTACAGCCACTGACCCACGTGTTCGCAAGGACACCGATCCCACGTTTGTTTTAGATTCAAATCCTATTACATAGAGTGAACTACATGGACATGTTCCTTTATAACTATGTTGGCTTTGTATTAAAAATTAAATAAATTGGTGTCGCAATCTTTTCTTTGTATCTGTAAAGCATCACTGTCAAATTTGGTGCCACTTTAGGGTCTTCTGACTTCAATGCACGATACAACGATGTACCCACACTCAATGCCCATGTCAAGGATCATATAATTTATTATCCTGTTAAGGATTTGTCTGCCTCTGTTGTATCTACTGAACTGAATGTTAATGTCCCATTCAATTTATTTTCTATTTTCCCTGAACTCATAGAATTTTAATCTGGTATTAATTTTGTGTATATACACAGAGACATATGTCTCTGATATACATACTTTGTTATAAAATGATAAAAAACATTTTAAGTGAAGCTCAATCCAGGAAATAATTTTATGGTATGTACTATGTGTTTTTTATATAAATAAAAAAGGTGGTGGTTATGAATATAATCTTTAGATGCTTTCCCTGATGTTAACACATTCAAATATCAGCATACCAGGACACAAATTAAAACTTACATTTTGAAATAGATGATCAGGAAATACAACTTGTTAAAGACAAAGTAGCATCAATTTCTAAACTGGCATCAATTCTGGGGATTACTAATGAATCAGATGACTGTGATGAAGAGAGTGAGGATGATTGCAACTTTGACTTTTAGAAACAACAATGTTAAGCCAATTAAAAATACAAGATTTTAATCAATATCAATTATATTTTCTTTAATTAAGCAGATCCATCATCTGACATAATCATTATCACCATGGGCTTTGCTCATTGTTGAAGGCTGTACAGTGACCTATAGTTGTTAATGTCTGTGTCATTTTGGTCTCTTGTGGATAGTTGTCTCATTGGCAATCATGCCACATCTTCTTTTTTTTATATGTTTACCTTGACTTGTCTGTGAATGTTCATAATTGATCATAGACTAGTTCAAATTACAAATTTACATAAAGTCTTGGGATAATTTATAATTTACCTTCCATGTAAAAAGTATTTAGGGTACATCAAATTTTACTCATTATATATAATTTACTAGAGTTGAATTCATACAGTTTTGGTAATATTAGGCAGTAAAACATAAGATGAAGAATTGATACTTTTCAGTTTTTCACCCTTTATACCTGAAATGAAAATCAATACAAATCAACTCAAGAAGTTCAAGTATAATAAAATTTTGTTAATGAATAAATATGATCTTTCCCTATATTATCACCATGTCATTGCTATTCTCAAACAACTTCAAATACAAGCTTTAAGTTGAAGTCTGGATCAAATGCATATATAAATGTAATCAATATTTACAGAAAATCCAACCATGCTACAAATTTTAATCAAACATTTACATTATCTTCATTAAAAAAATGATGTTTTGAGAGGACTGAAACAGGGTCCAGGAGACTCCCAGAATGCAGGATTTTGCACCATTTTAAAAAAAAATTCTGGGGCCCTTAAGCGGGCCCCAGACCCCCGGCCGTAGGTGCGACGAGCAAGCTCGTCGCCGCGGGCGGCTTCGCCGTCCGCATTGATGGGACTCCTACTTTTTGGTTTTATCCTCCTACTTCTAAACTTATTGAAAGCCCTGTCAAAGTATCATTTTATTGTCTTGCCTTCCACAAAAGTCATTTAAAGTTGATTGTATGCAGGACATAGATATTACAAACTTGGGCTGATGACGTAAACTTTTTTATAAAGCTGTACATTTTAAAAGCTAAAAGAGCTGGATGCTTCTTATCTTGTCGGTATTCAGATAGCTAATATGTTATGAAGTTTCAGCCTGTCATTATATGTCCATTGCACCTGACCTCATTTCATTGTTTAGTGACTACTTGTAAAAAAAATACTGTTTTTATAACAGTGAGATGCTCTCTTATACAAGTACATGTACATTTTGTAATTGGATAAATTTTTTGTATATGCATGTATGATATAAAAAAAAAGAAGATGTGGTTACACTGGTATGATTGCCAATAAGCATGATGAGACGACTCTCCACAAGAGACCAAAATGACACACAAATTAACAACTATACATGTAGGTCACTGTACTGTGTACAGCCTTCAACAATGTACAAAGCCCATACTACATAGTCGGCTATAAAAGGCCCCGAAATGACAATGTAAAACAATTCATACGAGAAATATGAGTATCTTGCAAGGTCTACTGGTCTATCAGGTTGAGCTGACCTGACCCTGACATTTCATGGATAAGTGATTGATTAGGATATTTCAGTTTAGGCCAAAATAAATAATTGTGTGTCTCCTATTTTACTCTCCAAAAAATTAAGAACATTTTATTCTATTAAAAAATTTAGTTTTTAAAGTTCTAAACTTTTTTCTGTTAATGTACATGTGTACTGTGATAACATTTACCATATTTGACAGATAATACACTGTGCAGTCTTAGTCGTTTCAAAGTTTGGTTTCTGATATGTTTTACTGATGAGTATTATTTGTAATTATCATTCACACAAGTTATCTGATGTGGAAAGAAATCAAATGATGAATATGACATGTACATGTATGATGAATACATTGTTTCGGGTAGGCTAGAAACGGAGGTACATGTATGGTCGAGAAACCAGAAACATGCAATAAATTTATTTTGGCCTTAATATTATACAGTACTCCAGTAGATCAACTTCATGTCTATTTAATGTACATGTATAGACAGAATGGAACAATTGAGTCTATGTCATGTATGTCTGACTGGCAGGGTTCATCAGACATTGAGCTAAATGTCATGGGTTCATTGGTCAATGTTGAATTTTTGTGGTTTTGTCTATTTTTCAATGTTTCTCAGATGTGATATAAAAAAGAAGATGTGGTATGATTGCCAATGAGACAACTATCCACAAAAGACCAAAATGACACAGACATTAACAACTATAGGTCACCGTACAGCCTTCAACAATGAGCAAAGCCCATACCGCATAGTCAGCTATAAAAGGCCCCGATAAGACGATGTAAAACAATTCAAACGAGAAAATTAACGGCCTTATTTATGGGGGAAAAAAATGAATGAAAAACAAATATGTTACACATAAACAAATGACAACCACTGAATATACAGGTTCCTGACTTGGGACAGGCACATACATAAATAATGTGGCGGGGTTAAACATGTTAGCGGGATCCCAACCCTTCCCCTAACCTGGGACAGTGGTATAACAGTATAACATCAGAACGAACTATAAAAAAGTGATAAGCTACATCATGTACATTGTACATGTATAGGATCACTATTTTTTTGGCATATGACATGAATGTTAGGTGTACATGTTTGATTGGCCGGCTTTATCTAACAATGAGCACATTTTCATGGTTTTCATTAATTTGAATAACAAATGAATAAGGAGATGTGGTATGAATTTTGATGAGACAACCATCAACCATAGACCATGTAGACCAAATGATGTGCTTGTTAGCTATATAATAGGTTACTCCACACCCTTCAACAATGATCAAAACTAATACTTCATAATGAGCACCCTATATAAAGGGTTCTGCCTTGCACGCAACACCGTCAATGTAAAAAAAAAACAGACGAGAAGCCCTACAGTGATGATAGTTTGATTTGTATACAAAAGCTACATATAAACAAATATGATAAACAGCAAGCAACAAAACACACTACATACATTGAAAAATAAACCTGTGTCAGGGTGGTGCAACTTTCATGTACAATTCTAGCATGAAAGAAAAAATATTAAAAAAAAACTGATATACACATGATACAGTGTATCCAAAAAAAAATCATATGGAACCAAAATACCATAGATGTATATATGACTACGAACATAATACTCAATATTTAATAGATCAGTGTTAAAATATGTTAACACATGCAGAAGAATATCTCAAGAATGTTTTGAAGGACTTTACGAATGCCTACTCGAATCCAATCTATTAGAAAAATCAGTTATTACAGAAGAGTGTCTACCATGCACTTGCACTGCACTTTATACTAGAATTTCTTTTGACAACCCTGCATACATCCTTATCCATTTAAGGATTCTCTACCTTCACGAAACTTTAGAGGAGTTGGTTCAGCAGTCCTTCATTTATATTAGAATAGTATGATAGCAGAATATATCGACATGAACATATCATATGTAAATATATCATGTATATAGAATGATATATTCAAATGGATGAAAATCATATACATTTAGCATGCATGTAACTGTATAAACAAATATACAAATATGTATATAACAACAAACCAGAGTATATACTGATTTGTATCACTACAATGTAAAATAGTTATTACGGTGACGTAATTCCCTGTCATCTAATTTATTCATCGTCCATCGACGAACTTGTCTCAGAAAAAAATATATCTCTGTCATGTCTGTTCACATGGTACATTTACCTCACTTATACATGTAGGTTTATATATGTGATAAAACACGGCGAAATATGAACTCGATGGTTAATATTTTTGCGTCCATGTGGAGAGTTATTAATAAAGACATTTGAACATCAAATATAAGACACCACTCGGTACAATAACAGTACAAAGTTGAGTAAATCTGACTAGACTATTAAAAAACCCGGTAAATAATATAAATTGAAATTAGATGCAAGACATTAACGAATATTTCAGTGTTTTCCATAGCTACAAAAGATGCGTTGAAAGTTCAGCATAACTGAGATTTTATTTGTATTTATAAATCAAAATTGTTAGAACCGAGTACGGTAACTTGTATACTTTTCAAATAGTAACAAGAACTTAAAAACAAACAAATTAATTCTAAAAGTGTCCGTGTCGTATGAACTAAGCCCTCGGCAGTTTTCTACGGGGAAAAGTTTGACAAGTGTGTATATTCCCGCTGGGTTTATAGTATATTGACCTTTATTATGAAGTTATGTGATTCATAAATCTACGGGTATTGGAGGTAAAACCTTACATGCATGAATGATTTCACAACAAGGTTATAAAAATTAAAACGTTGTCATTATGATAATTTCGAAATGTGTCTTATATGATATTATAAGATACAAATTTTTACAAATAAATTGAGACACCTTGTTTAATTTATCTAACAGATGATGTAACTGTGTAAGCATTAAATGTGCATAAACCAGTCCCATGTGAAATTGCAGGTATCTCTTACGGTGGTCTGATTTTTTTCGAAGAGATGCGAGACAAGGGAGTGTCAATTGAGTTATTACTTTACAACATTTACCAGATAAGCGGGGAATCCCAAAATTTTCAGCGGCAGATATTTCAGTATGTTTTTGTTTTTACAATCAGTTTCTATTTATACTAATGTATTAAATGGGTATGGCAGTTGTGTCTTTTTTTTTATAACAACCTTTTTAAAAAATTGCACACGATGTAATTGTATTCAAAATAATTTAACCTATCCCGGACTGTCAGATAGAAATTTGGTATCCGTAACTTTTAAGTCTATAAAATGACTACCAATATTTGAAAGTTGCGACACTTATGGATTATTAAACTGCTGCTGTATAATGGTTGTAGCAATCATATTTTAACTGTAACAACCTTTTCGACGTTTAAACAGTTTATTTACGACTGTTTCAACGTTTTGCGTGTTGGAACAGTTATTAAATAACTGTAACAACTTTCAAAAGGTTGCAACAGTCGTATTATAACCGTGACAACATTTTCGGCGTTTTAACAGTGCATTTATGACTGTTACAACGTTTTTCGAGTTGGGACAGTTGTAAACCAACTGTTACAACTTGAAATTAGTTGTATCAGTCCTTTAATGTTTGTGACAGCTATTTCTAGCGTTGTTGCAGTCGATTTATGTTGGAGACAAACACTTTAAAAGTTGGGACAGTCATAAAATAACTGAAACAGTAACATTTTACAACTGTTACAACTTTAACAAACAATTACAGTCTTAGAACGACTGTTACTGGTATGGACAGTTGTTATTTCGTCCAGTAGTGTTGGTTCCGTCATAAATTGATACTTTATTGGCTACCCCTTGGAAAAGAAGATTGCGCGTTATGTAGAAACCTTAGAAGGGAACGCTTTATATTTTTTCATGCGGCTAAATCAAATTTATTATTTTAGCAAGTATAAAGTCACAATTTAGCATGAATTAAGCGTAAATTTTTTCCCGCTGTTATAAATGAATTCAGTATTTACTAAATTTTAACCAAGGCTTTGGTATGGTAAAACACAACAAAATTGACATTCTAGAGCTTTAAAATAGCTTTAACTTGTATAATTTGTCTACTGTTAAGGTTAATTTAAGTTTTGAAACTAGAAAAGACAGGCTTAGAAGGTATAGTTTTAGAAATTTGACTAAAAAAAGAGAAAATGCACTTTGACATGGCATGTTTCATAAAATCACTTTTTTGTTGCATTTCAGTGTCAACTGCTAACCTTCATAAAATATTTGTTTCTGAACCGATTTTCCAAACTAGCAGGCCAATTTGCTTGTTTAGCTAGTAGAAAACAGAAATCCATTTAAAGTGGAATTGGGAAAAAAATTGTTAATCCTTAAGGTAGCAATACACAGTTAGAAGTTTAGTTTCGCATTATGGCCCCTGTGAATTTTTTAAATATGAAAGTTTTTGTACAATAAAATTGATTTTTAGATAATTGAAGAATAATATAGCCTTCTTAGTGGGTTTATATGAACATTTTGATTGTTTTTAACATGTTTTATAGGCCATTTATATGATTGACAGTCCGTATTTTCCTATCCGTACCGTTCATAGGTCCATAAATTATTGTAGTGTTTATCAACAAAGATTTTGCGCTCGATCTTTTCAATTGAATTTTATGGAAAAACGAGCAGAAAAGCATATGATTATTTTTGGACCACTTGATAGATATAAACCTATGGATTCAGGAAAGGTATCACTGTAATTGATTGAAATTTTCCTTTAGGCCAAATTTTGGAGACTTTTGTGACATGTTCACCCCCCTTTTTTGCTATATTTTGTATCTAAGAAATGCAGATTGTTGCCATGGTTACACCCAAGAGGGATTGTAATTCACCCTTATGACCATTAGAAATGAAATCTATGGAAGATTTTCTTTCTATAAGTTTTATATGCATAACACACATAAAAAGCCTTCTTTGTTAGACAGGAGGGGAAAGAAGATGTTTAAAAATTATGAGTGTCAATTTTAAGTTTTTTTCCTAACTGTGTATTGCTACCTTATGTCATTTGGCAAAGCAAAGAATTGCTTTTTTTAAGACAAATCATATTACAAATTTATTGATAATTAGGTTATTGATACAATGCTGAGGGAGGAACAACCTTTAGAATGACAATATATGTTAGTTTTGTTGTTTATTGTCCTTAGCAACCAATATAGACATTTTGACACAAAGACTTGGTTCCGTCATAAATTGATACTTTATTGGCTACCCCTTGGAAAAGAAGATTGCGCGTTATGTAGAAACCTTAGAAGGGAACGCTTTATATTTTTTCATGCGGCTAAATCAAATTTATTATTTTAGCAAGTATAAAGTCGCAATTTAGCATGAATTGAGCCTAAATTTTTTCCCGCTGTTATAAATGAATTCAGTATTTACTAAATTTTAACCAAGGCTTTGGTATGGTAATACACAACACATTTGACATTCTAGAGCTTTAAAATAGCTTTAACTTGTATAATTTGTCTACTGTTAAGGTTGATTTTAAGTTTTGAAACTAGAAAAGACAGGCTTAGAAGGTATAGTTTTAGAAATTTGACTAAAAAAAGGAGAAAATGCACTTTGACATGGCATGTTTCATAAAATCACTTTTTTGTTGCATTTCAGTGTCAACTGCTAACCTTCATAAAATATTTATTTCTGAACCGATTTTCAAAACTAGCATGCCAATTTGCTCGTTTTAGCTAGTAGAAAACAGAAATCCATTTAAAGTGGAATTGGGAAAAAAATTGTTAATCCAAAAGGCACTTGGCAAAGCAAAGAATTGCTTTTTATAAGACAAATCATACCACAAATCTATTGATAATTAGGCTATTGGTATAATGCTGAGGAAGAAACAACCTTTAGAATGACAATATATGTTAGTTTTGTTGTTTATTGTCCTTAGCAACCAATATAGACATTTTGACACAAAGACTCGGTTCCGTCATACATTGATACTTTATTGGCTACCCCTTGGAAAAGAAGATTGCGCGTTATGTAGAAACCTTAGAAGGGAACGCTTTATATTTTTTCATGCGGCTAAATCAAATTAATTTTTTTAGCAAGTATAAAGTCACAATTTAGCATGAATTAAGCCTAATTTTTTTCCCGCTGTTATAAATGAATTCAGTATTTACTAAATTTTAACCAAGGCTTTGGTATGGTAATACACAACAAAATTGACATTCTAGAGCTTTAAAATAGCTTTAACTTGTATAATTTGTCTACTGTTAAGGTTAATTTAAGTTTTGAAACTAGAAAATACAGGCTTAGAAGGTATAGTTTTAGAAATTTGACTAAAAAAGGAGAAAATGCACTTTGACATGACATGTTTCATAAAATCACTTTTTTGTTGCATTTCAGTGTCAACTGCTAACCTTCATAAAATATTTATTTCTGAACCGATTTTCCAAACTAGCATGCCAATTTGCTCGTTTTAGCTAGTAAAAAACAGAAATCTATTTAAAGTGGAATTGGGAAAAAAATTGTTAATCCTTAAGGTAGCAATACACAGTTAGAAGTTTAGTTTCGCATTATGGCCCCTGTGAATTTTTTAAATATGAACGTTTTTGTACAATAAAATTGATTTTTAGATAATTGAAGAATAATATAGCCTTCTAAGTGGGTTCATATGAACATTTTGATTGTTTTTAACATGTTTTATAGGCCATTTATATGATTGACAGTCTGTATTTTCCTATCCGTACCGTTCATAGGTCCATAAATTATTGTAGTGTTTATCAACAAAGATTTTGCGCTCGATCTTTTCAATTTAATTTTATGGAAAAACGAGCAGAAAAGCATATGATTTTTTTGGACCACTTGATAGATATAAACCTATGGATTCAGGAAAGGTATCACTGTAATTGATTGAAATTTTCCTTTAGACCAAATTTTGGAGACTTTTGTGACATGTTCACCCCCCTTTTTTGCTATATTTTGTATCTAAGAAATGCAGATTGTTGCCATGGTTACACCCAAGAGTGATTATATTTTACCCTTATGACCATTAGAAATGAAATCTATGGAAGATTCTCTTTCTATAAGTATATACATGCATAACACACATATAAAGCCTTCCTTGTTAGACAGGAGGGGAAAGAGGATGTTTAAAAATTATGAGTGTCAATTTTAAGTTTTTTCCTAACTGTGTATTGCTACCTTACTTATCCTTTGATGAACAAAGGTAGGGTGCTATTAATATCCGGGTAATTAACCCGTCACATTTCAGTTGAATAGTTTTAATAAAAGATCAGTCGGTCAGTTAGTCAGTCAGTTTATTGAAATAAAGTCCATACATTAGACTATCATCACATAAACAAATACACGTGTTTACACAATTGAACGAAATCATTATATGATGAAAGTCTTCAACATAAAGATAAATGTCTGATTTAAACCAGACCCACTATCTACTTATGTTTGTTTTAATCGACAATGAGGCTAAGAAATATTTTGATCCTCAATTTGATTATCAACAAAGATTTTGCGCTCGATCTTTTCAATTTAATTTTATGGAAAAACGAGCAGAAAAGCATATGATTTTTTTTTGGATCACTTGATAGATATAAACCTATGGATTCAGGAAAGGTATCACTGTAATTGATTGAAATATTTATGAAAGATTCTCTTTCTATAAGTATATACATGCATAACACACATATAAAGCCTTCTTTGTTAGACAGGAGGGGAAAGAGGATGTTTAAAAATTATGAGTGTCAATTTTAAGTTTTTTCCTAACTGTGTATTGCTACCTTACTTATCCTTTGATGAACAAAGGTAGGGTGCTATTAATATCCGGGTAATTAACCCGTCACATTTCAGTTGAATAGTTTTAATAAAAGATCAGTCGGTCAGTTAGTCAGTCAGTTTATTGAAATAAAGTCCATACATTAGACTATCATCACATAAACAAATACACGTGTTTACACAATTGAACGAAATCATTATATGATGAAAGTCTTCAACATAAAGATAAATGTCTGATTTAAACCAGACCCACTATCTACTTATGTTTGTTTTAATCGACAATGAGGCTAAGAAATATTTTGATCCTCAATTTGAGGAGAAAAAAATATTGTTTAAAAACAATTTGATTAATGGCGTCGAATGACTTAAAGACAAACGCCCACCACCCACTGAAAATGGTTGATCCCTTACAACCTAGTCAGACACTAATTTAATATGAAAACTTATTGCTTACAGTATCTATGAAATGAACCTTATCACACGAAAACTGAACACTATCCAATGCATCATGAAGTCTATACGATGGAAGTTGGGTGTCTTCATGTAAAACAGTTGGATTTAAAAACAAAACTCGTATACAGCTGATGACACATCGGTTCAAATGAAAAGGAAAGCGAAACAACGGCTTGATTGACCAAAAATTAAACAAACAAAGAAAATGGCGACACGAACCTCATTTAAAAAAGGGAACTCCCAGGTCCATCTTTGATCTTGACATTGTTTTTAGAAACTATAAATATACTTACCAACTCGGTTAAATGTATCTGCGAAATAATTTTACTACATGTATGCAGAGTTTATACGAAAGATGAAATGACATTACAATTGAACTACTTTAAATAATGGAAGACAAACCATAAAGTGGAATGCTTAGCTAGCTATAGAACCATGTTAAACCTATCATGTTCTTGTCTACTTTCCTAGGTTATATATGACAGTTGCTTTTCATTTGTTTTGTAAGTAATTATAATTAAGCGTTTGTTTTTGTCAGATTTCATGAACTTCTCCCTTTTTGGGGTTCGGTATTACAAAAACATGTAGTTTTAATGTTTTATTCTATATGAACAAAACCTAAAAAGCTGTCAATTGTGTTTGTTCTATAAATGTGTGGTAATATTGTATATTACTGCAGCATGATCGTATTATTCTATGTGTTATGGTTGTGTTGTAAACAACAAATAAACGTGTACTATAATCTTATTATTTTTATTAATCTTTTGCCTTATGCTACATGTACATGAACATTACTCAATACTGTTGCTTATTCTGTTACTAAATACTATAAATAAAATGTTTAAATGCACAGAAAATATCACTATTCAAAGCAAAGAAGGAACATTAATTTAGAAAACGAAATAGTAGTTTTTACAAGGATAACATACCACAACACTTATCCTTACATGCTCCGTCCTGTCTCCTGACATAAAACGTTTCTTGGTTCTATAAACAAAACATAAAACACATGGTACAGAATGAGCACGGTACGGTCATTACCGGAATTCAATTGATATCAGATTTATTATTTGTTTTTTTGTAAATCTAATCTTCAACGCATATAAATGCAGATTAATACACGTACAGATATCGACCAGAGGCGTTAGTTAAAGGCTGATATGGGTGATGATTGATACACGGGCAGGTATAAAAAAGAAAATTGTTTTAACCTTTTTACCATATATTACCAATGTACTTACGCACCTAAGCTAACAACCCCCGACCACATGACGTCACATAGGGCTGATGGGTTATCAGAATGGATGTGAATGTATGGGAAGTTATATTATCGCTCGTTACACGTTATGCAAAAAAAAATCCAATGAATGTGAAATGTTTTATTTGCACGGTATTATTTTAAACTTTAATATATTCACATCAATATCTTCCATTTTTATCGATTTGTGTCCATTTGGTGTGAAGAATAAGAATGTTTTTGAGATATTGATTTAAGGTGTAGATCACTTCTGCACAACTTAACAATATTGTAATATGCAGTTAAGTAAAAACATTGTTTGATCAAAACTTAATTTTAAAAAATCAAATTTAAATTAAAATTCTTACTTTTTGTACTTGTATCCAAAGTTCCTTTCCAATAAGTTTTGAAGAACCAGTAAAGACAAGCGACTTATTGGTATAGCTACACCCATAGTGCTCCTCAGGGAACTTAATGAACTCTATACACTCTAGCTCATTGTTTGGTTCATAATAACAAGGGATATTTTTACAAGAACAACCAATCCAAAATATGCACAGAAATAACAAAACGTGCTTCATCTAAATGAAATAAAAAACAAGTGTTTGAAATAAATAAACAGTCTCATCATATTTAGTTTTCTACTGCTAAGGACAAGAATAAATACATCCCTGATATATCTAGAGATTTGTTTTGAATACATTTAACGTTACATGGCAAAAATGAACAGGGGCGGATCCAGTCCTTTGAAAACGGGGTTTCAAACTCTATGTACCTATGCAAATGCATTAATCGTTATAAAGGGGGTTCCAACCCCTGCAACCCTCCCTAGATGCGTCACTGCAAAATACTTTGAAAACCGACAAAAAGTCCAACTGTCCCAGGTTAGGGGGGGTTGGGATCCCGCTAAAATGTTTTACCCCGCCACATTATTTATGTATGTGCCTGTCCCAAGTCAGGTGGTTGTCGTTTGTTTATGTGTTACATATTTGTTTTTCGTTAATTTTTTGACATAAATAAGGCGTTTAGTTTTCTCGTTTGAATTGTTTTACATTGTCTTATCGGGCTTTTTATAGCTGACTATGCGGTATGGGCTTTGCTCATTGTTGAAGGTCGTACGGTGACCTATAGTTGTTAATGTCTGTTCTATTTTGGTATTTTGTGGATAGTTGTTTCTTTGGCAATCATACCAATTATTCTTTTTTATAAAATATACTGGTAATTAAACTAAAGACCGATTAACACGAACCAAACACAATACTAGGGGTAACCACATGCGATCTGGAAGCTAAAATAAATCCTTCTTCTCATAGATTTTCTTAAAAGAATAAGCTACTTAGAGTAAAGGAAAAAGCCAACCTGATTTTAAAACAAATACAACACAGGCAACACGGGACAACAAGTTGTCGATTTTATCTGAGATAAATGCAATCTTAGTATTTAAACAATTACGTAATAATTCACAGTAAGCAGTTACACATGTTTAATACCATGTAAATTAAGTTTTCGGAAGGTAATCTCAATTTCTTATGTTATGTCATATCAGACGCCGAGATAAAATGATTGTTATAAGGTTTAATTCTAATGCACATGAGTTAACTGGAGCCTGCAATTCATCAGTGGTTGTCGTTTGTTTATGTGCAACATATTTGTTTTTCGTGCATTTTCTTATATACATAAGGCCGTTAGTTTTCTAGATTGAATTGTTTTACATTGTCATTAGGGGCCTTTTATAGCTGACTATGCGGAATGGGCTTAGCTCATTGTTGAAGGCCGTACAATGAACTATGATTGTTACTTTCTGTGTCATTTGGGTCACTTGTGGACAGTTGCCTTATTGGCAATCATACCACATCTTCTTTTTTATAGATACTCTGCAAAAAAAAAAACGACATCAAATACATAATATCCAACGTGTTCATTTATACATTATCTATAACGATGTAAAATCTATATTTCAAATAATTTGTTTTAGTTTGTTCTAAAGAAAAGAGATGAAAACAAATTCATAAGACATCAGTAACGACTTCCTTTTAATCTCTGTTTAAAATTCATATGATGAGAGGTTGGCGAATATATAAACTTCCATTGATATGAAACTGCTTATACGATCTTATACATCTGCATACCAATTAACATTGACTTATAACCAATGGTTCTCCCTCAAACTGACCTAATCAACAACTTTTATATGCAACTTAGTAAAAGTATCAAACGCAATGGACAATGACTGACGGGGTTAGGGTAAACAAATATCCACGGAAATAAAATAAGTAAATGCTAGTACAACTGCATACCAAATATGACCTCCCTCATTCGGGGTGAACGCGAGACCTTCTAATACTTATGATTCCCCCGAGATACATTACATTTTGAATTAAATGAAACAACTTACGTTACGAGTTATTGTACATACACTGTGTGGAACTTACATGTACATGACATAATAATATGTAAGATAAGACATGTTCTAAATAAATCGTACTGTAACCTCTATATGGACATAATGATTACAACATATAATTACAATACATGATAAACTATATTATTAATCATTTCTATACGGAATCTATGTTGTGTCAGCAACATCATGTTTTGCGACAATTCAATTAATACATGTTTCATTAAAAAACAACCAACCAAAGGTCATTTAATTTACATACTGAATCAAGCCAGACATAAGACTGTTGTACATTTTAAAATATGGTCATCTACATAGCTTAGAACGACTATTCACCCTTGGAGAGGGGTGAGGAATGGCTTTTTCTCGGGGAAAATATTTTTTTCGACTGTATTTCAAAAAATCATAAATTATTTTTTTCAATAACAGCATACAATAGCATTTTTGGAAACTAAATATTGCGTTTATTTCGCGTCTGATATTCAATACATTTAGATAAACACATTTGTTTTTTTCTGATTTTCTGGGTGAATTGTTTTCTGTGAAAATTAAGAATCAATGAAACAATATTTTATATAACCGAAATAAAATCATACCGCACCCGAAACACATGCATTAAGGGGGCTCGCGGGTCTTAATCATTTTTTTTAAATTTAATATAGGATTTCGCTATATTTTTCTATAAATGAACTTTATCGCTTAAATTTTACAATTTTTTAGTTTATGTTCAGCTTATTCGAAAACAACAACAATAATAAAATAGAGGTCACTGATGAGTTAAAACAGATATTTCAATTTTAATGCCCAAAAATGGCATTTTTGCACCAAAGGGAGATAATTTTGAGGTTTTTCAATGATATCTACATTTTAAAAGTCACCTGTCGCCAACACGAATTGATTTTTTTGGAAAGATTTTTGTACCATATGATAAAGTAACAACTACTTAAGGTAATCAATAAAATTTCTAATGAAAAATAAATGATTAATTTTTTTCTGAAATATTTATACCCGCGAGCCTCCTGAAATAATGACTAGTCGGTGTATCATACAAAAGTAGGGTGGAACAATCATTTCTTCCTTTAAAGCATATGAATAAATCAGGCTGTAAGTTTTCTCGTTTGAATTCTTGAACATTTTTCATTTGTTAAACAAATTAAACGAGGAAACTTACGGCCTGATTTATTCACAAAATAATGGACTAAAACAAATGTGATATACAGCATCAAACCACAACAACTGAATTACTGGCTCCTGACTTGGGACAGACACATACAGAATCAACCCTCCCCTGATTTGAAACAGTACAACATCAGAACAAACTGTACAATCAGCTGAAAAGGGGTTGAATCGATAAAAAGCAGAAATGTGTGACAGCGGAAATTCACGTTTAACTTTTGTTTCAGATTTTAATGTTTTATTGTAAATAATATGTTTTAATAAAGATTCTTATTTTCATAATTTTTATAATAAAGTTCATTTCCAAGTTTTATAACTTTACAGATATCTGTTTAGTATAGTTTCGTTACTTTAATCTTCATAGCATTGTTTGGTAAAATTGCATTATATAAAGAATTTACAGGTCAATTAACAAATACTTTTTCACAAAAGATAGCAAATAAAGGATTATATAATTTTGCGCAATTTCCTTCTCAATAATTTAGTTAATCCGTCTATATGTGACGTATGCGAGTCACATGATTCACAGCGTTACCTTCAGTACACAGCGTAACTGAATGTTTTCATTTGTTAATCATAAGAAATTCCCTAAATAAACCTCGCCTGGAAACCAGCTTGATACCTGGACAAGCATTTCTGGTAATTTGCATTCGTGACCAGAAAACAATAAACATCATTTTTTATACAAGGTTGTTCTTATTCCAATATTCAAAGTTCCTGTTCAGTGCAGTTCCAGCACAAGTTCATACAAGTATAACACGGTCACCCACAGTACATATACAAACATCAGCAAGTCCAGTAAATCAGTCCAACCCAACCCAAACAAAGTTTACAAATGCATCGATCAAAAATGCACAGTGGACGGGATAGGGTACCTATACATGCATCTCCAAAACAAGAAGGCATTAAGTGCAGATCTGATAGTACTCACACGTATTTACAGCTTTTTCAAAGTCAATAACACTTAATCATACATCTAAGACATTTCAAACTGAAGAACCAATGGCCTGATTTATTTACAAATCAACAAAATACAAAACTACAGCAAACCATAGAATAAAAAAGTGTATTGTTTTAACCCCTCTCTATCATTCATAAAGAAATATGCAATGTGATGTCTACTGATCTCTGTCTACGTGCAGTTGTACATACTTAAGCATTATCATATGACAAAAATATAGGAGATAAGCATCAGAATAATTTTTTTTATAACAATATCATATCAAAGTTGTTTTTTTAATTGATATTCAGATTTATGCTGGAGATGGTACATTACTCCCTAAAATTACATTAAATTGCTAAGATAATAGCTTTTGTAGATTCATAAATCAAATATTTATTAGTCTGAGCTATTTAGGGAGGGAATGCCTGGCTATTTATTATTTGTCATAAATGGATTTTAGTTTGTATGAGTAAAACTTCTAAATAATTAAGGTAAAGTGATTTAGTTTAATAAGTAATTACATTCAGCTGTCTTGTTTAATTATTTTTAATTCATGTTTTACTTCTCATGAAATATTACATTTTAAAAAAACGTTTCACGTCTTATCTTTTCAACTAACAATGTTAACATACATCTTATTTTACGTGTACAGACTGTGCCATAAACTCGTCGTTCCTTCTCCGTTTGGTTTCAGATTTAGTGTTTATTACTTTACTAAAATACATTTTATTATATATGTACAGACTGTGCTACGAATCCGTCGTTACTTCTCCGTTTGGATGCAGATTTACTATTTCTAACTTTACTACAAACCTTTTATTTTATATACACTGACTGTACTATGAACATGTCTTACTTCTCCGTTTGGTTACATATTTAGTGTTTATTACTTTACTTTACTTACATACATTTTATTTTATAAAAACTGACTGTGCTTTGAACCCGTCGTTCCTTCTCCATTTGGTTGCAGATTTAGTGTTTATAACTTAACTTTACTTACCCCATTTTATTTCAGAAAAACTGACTGTGCTATGAACCCGTCGTTACGTCTCCGTTTGGTTGCAGATTTAGTGTTTATTACTTTACTTTACTTTCCAACATTTTATTTCATAAAAACTGACTGCTTTGAACCCGTCGATACGTCTCCGTTTGGTTGCATATTTAGTGTTTATTACTTTATTTACACACATTGTATTTGATAAAAACTTACTGTGCTTTGAACCTGTCGTTCCTTCTCCGTTTGGTTGCATATTTAGTGTTTATTACTTTATTTACACACATTTTATTTGATAAAAACTGACTGTGCTTTGAACCCGTCGTTCGATCCTTCTCCGTTTGGTTGCAGATTTAATGTTTATAACTTAACTTTACTTACTTAATTTTATTTCAGAAAAACTGACTGTGCTTTGAACCCGTCGTTACGTCTCCGTTTGGTTGCAGATTTAGTGTTTATTACTTAACTTTACTTACCACCATTTTATTTTATAAAAACTGACTGCTTTGAACCCGTCGATACGTCTCTGTTTGGTTGCATATTATGTGTTTATTACTTTATTTACACACATTGTATTTGATAAAAACTTACTGTGCTTTGAACCCGTCGTTCCTTCTCCGTTTGGTTGCATATTTAGTATTTATTACTTTATTAACACACATTCTATTTGATAAAAACTGACAGTGCTTTGAACCCGTCGTTCCTTCTCCGTTTGGTTGCATATTTAGTATTTATTACTTTATTAACACACATTCTATTTGATAAAAACTGACTGTGCTTTGAACCCGTCGTTCCTTCTCCGTTTGGTTACAGATTTAGTGTTAATTATTTTATTTACACACATTTTATTTTATAAAAAACTTACTGTGCTTTGAACCCGTCGTTCCTTCTCCGTTTGGTTACAGATTTAGTGTTTATTACTTTACTTCCACACATTTTATTTTATATGAGCGTACTGTGCTATGAACCCGTCGTTACTTCTTCAATTGGTTGCAGATTGAGTGTTTATTTCTTTATTTACATACATTTTATTTTATAAAAACTGACTGTGTTATGAACCCGTCGTTCCTTCTCCGTTAGGTTGCAGATTTAGTTTTTATTACTTTACATTACTTACATACATTTTATTTTATAAAAACTGACTGTGCTTTGAACCCGTCGTTCCTTCTCCGTTTGGTTGCAGATCTAGTGTTTATTACTTTACTTTCACACATTTTATTGTATATGAACAAACTGTGCTATAAACCCAACGTTACTTCTCCATTTGGTTGCAGATTTAGTGTTTATTACTTTACTTACACACATTTTATTTTATATGAACAGACTGTGCTATGAACCCGTCGTTTTCTCCGCTTAGTTGCAGATTTAGTGCTTATTACTTTATTTACATACATTTTATTTTATATAAACAAACTGTGCTATGAACCCGTCGTTCCGTCTCCGTTTGGTTGCAGATTTAGTGTTTATTACTCGACTTACACACATTTTATTTTATATGAACAGACAGTGCTATGAACCCGTCGTTCCTTATCCGTTTGGTTGCAGATTTAGTGTTTATCAGTGAGTATTTAGTTTTTGTTGTTTATTTTTTCACAATGTGACTGAACTGCTTCCCTTAGTAAATTATCAGTCGTAAGCGGTTTAGCTTAATAAGTTCTTCTCTAGCTCAGTCGGTCTACACACTACCTTGAAACCCAGAGGTCCTGGATACGATTCCCGTTGGAGACAATCGAGTTTTGTAATGAAATTCATGCTCTCAGGTTTCAACAGTCTCAAATAAACTACTCACACGAATTGCATAAAAAATTCAAGAATATTTCTCTAATAAAGGTCTCACGACAACTGAGCTCGACAAACAAGCGAACACGATTCAGATTCTTTCCCTAGTCATATATTTTCTAAATCAAATCTCTTAAATTTGAAGTGAACTGATGCAAGCTTTTACTTTCCCACTTTTCATGAATGTTTGTGTTCTCATTAGCAACCACTTATAAATCCTTTAATAATCGAAATTGCAAATACACGAAATACAAGGGAGCGGTCTGCAACTTTTTTTTTTTTTTTTTTTACAGTTTAGTACATAGTAATTATATGTTGTGCTATTTTCACGACAGAATTGTGAAAATCAGCGTTTTACTTCGAATTAATTTAAAGCAGAAAATGCTTTTCAGACCAAAATCGTCCACCAAGTATAACAGAAACTGGAGTGAGAGAAGTTTATTTCAAAGAAGGAGAAAAAATGAAGCTAAGTTGTGTAGCAAATGGTGTTCCAAAACCACAGTATGTAATCTTTTATATATACATGTATATAAAACAACATAAATGAAAAGTCTCACAACTTTCCTCCACCATTTGCCTGAAGATCTGAGATCAAAAGAGATTCCCTTTTCTTCTCCTAACTTTTTTCGTCTCACCGACATGAGCGTTTTATGAATTCTGTATCTGGCGTTGGTTTTTTAGACGACAACAACTGTGGAAGAATAGTGAAATATATTTCGAGTGTAACCGTTTATTTGGCAATCTTTGTCATTTTATCTATATAATGATGACTTTGTAATTTCAGACGATATGTCTTCCATTTTATTCTGTCTTTTTATTTAAACAGATTAAACGCACAAATGAAAGAAACAATTACAAGAACACATGCAATAGCATACAGATAAATTACTATATATGAAACTAATTTGATAAGTTGCCGTCTTTTTGTTCCCTTTTCCAAACTGTCCTTCAGTTCATGTGTGCGATTTATAAAATATTGTTATGGACTAATTGGATAGCAATTTAAACCTTAAAATTAAACAATATTTATATAAGTTACAGATGGACAAAGAATGGAAAGGTGTTTGACCTCATTCGACACAAGGGCCGAATATTTATGCAATCTAATACTGGTACACTCCTTATGAAGAGAACGAAACGAAGAGATGAAGGAGTATACCAATGCGAAGCTTGGAATATTGAAGGTGTGTCACTATCAGACAAAATTACAGTTAAGAAAGCCAAACTGGAAGAATTTATTGATCCAAAGGATGTTACCCTTAAAGTAAAACGTGGACACTCGGTGAAGATTTCTTGTTTAGTTCCTCACAGCACGCCCAAAGCAAATGTATCCTGGGTCTTATGGAGTCTAATCGATGCATCAGTCACACAAGTTAACTTTGACGATAAAAGGTTTTCTCAAGACCTAAAAGGTAAAACATTTTCTTAATGATTGTTAGAAAAATAATAATCATTGTCTATTTAAAAGAGAGACGAAAGATACCAGAGGGACTGTCAAACTCATAAATCGAAAATAAACTGACAACGCCATGGCTAACTCTGAGGTGATTTAAAATCGCACTAAAACAGCGTATCTAATGTACATTATACTAGAACATTTGTCTTAGCACGGAAAAGTTATCATACGTCCCATTGTCGTAACTTTTGTTTGGTTTGTGGACAGTCAATTTTTTATGGAAACCTGACAATTTGCAGGTATTTATTTTCTGGCATAATTCAAATGATGCCTTTTCTTAGTAAATTACAAAATCACAATTTGCCTATTTATATATGTTAAAAAATTGATATCAGGTTGTTTTCTGATAAGATGCATATGATGGAAAGAATGCAAGAATAATGATAAAAATTAATTTTTCACAGGAAATCTGTATATTACAAACGTGAAAGACGAAGATTATCAAAATGGCAAATTGTATGTTTGTATGGCAAGTAATGACGTGGCTGGGCAAACGACGTTTTCTAACGGAACTGTCATTAAACCAACTGGAAAGAAAGGTTGTATTTTTTCAACAGTGTAATTTGTAAAGTACCAGCGATTATATTGACTTCTTTTGTAAAAGAAGTTTCATTTTTAGCCATAACTATTTTAACCTTTTAAAGATTTTTGTATTTTGACATCCGAGTGTTGGGGACAAGAGACACAGCCAGCCTAATAGGAGCTTTCTGAAATTGTTTTAACTATTGAATGTCGAAATTGTCTTGTATGATCGTGTTGCTCTTAAAAGTTATTGTTCAATATGTGTCCTGAACATGAAAACGCTTGTAGCAAAAGAACAATTGTTTAACGATACATATTTCAAGTCAAATTCTCCAAATTATACAAAAGTATGTTACGAAGGATTATAAAAAGGCAACGAATGGCCAATTTCCTTACCTGGAACAAGAATCAGGAATCCATCCTGCTGCTTTTCTTTACAAAGTTTGAATCCAAATTGTACTGCCCCAAATATAATACTAAACGTCCTTGTAGCGTTTACCCGATCAACATTCAATAGTTCCTTGTATTAAGTTAATTTTAAATGATACCGTGAAGCATGTCAATAACACATGTCAAAAGAATGTCAACTCTATACACAGTATGAAAGTATTGTATTTGCAATGCAGTTTTTTGTCTTTAGATGCTAATACATTTATAAGACCGCATCTAATGTGGGCTTCACCCGAAGAAACTATTGGAATTATGGGAGATCCTTTGAAGCTGAAATGTATATTCGGAGGAAAGTAAGTTCAAGTATTAAAGTCGTTTAGATAATGTAAAAATCCTTGTTATTCGAGTTGTTTGTCAATATATTCAAAGATGCAACAAAAAATGACGAAAACTTGTGTTCAACTTGCATTTTTTGTATAAAATTATATCGAGGCGACTTCTATTCACAGTTTTACTCAAACTGAAAACTTTAAATCTGTGCAAAAACGTCCAGGATGTAACTATAGTTTTGAAATCACAAAGATCTCCAAATATGTTTTACTTTTCAGTCCATCCCCAAGCATACAATGGTCATTTTCTAACAATTACAATAATTTGTTGGTGAAAAACAAAACAGGAATCAGCATTAATGGTCAAGAATTAGGCTTTTATCGATTGCAGTTAACAGATAGAGGAAAATATACATGCTACGTGGAGGATCGAACTGGCGACAGCATAGAACACGTAATAAACCTTATCGTCAAAGGTTTGTATTTTATTTTCTGTGCATACCTAGTAAAGCATCAATTGATTACCTGTTTCAGAAAAGAAACATATGATAGCTGAATGAACGAATTGATTTTTACGTCAATTGAAAAATACTACTTGCATCTCTTAACAAAAACCTATTAATGTGATATAATAAAACCCTGATCACGAACACGACCTCAACCAAAATCTGGTTGTCTTCTCGGCTGTTCTGGAAGGGTAAACCCCTCCTCAACATACAACACATGTCGTGTGTTTCATATTAGTACACACCCTGTGATAAAGGGTGATTACACATTCGTGGATTAAGGGAAGGAATTTCAGTTACGACAATTATGACGATAACTTGTTTAAAAAAAGGTTATTAGACCTATTACATTTGTAGAACGACAAGAAGAACTTTGTAAATGATATTACAATGCATAACAATTCAAAACGTGTGTTTGAGTGGTAGAAATTCATGTCATATATTTCGTATTTTCAACTTTTAAAATAGTCTTTTTTCGCACTTTACTTTTTCTTTCACTAGCTAATCCGTTCTGGCTTGAGGGAGGTCAGCCAAGTGATATTCATGTTGAGAGTAGAGTAGGAACAGTTGCTACTTTTTCATGTAAAGCAGGAGGATTCCCTACTCCTGAAATAAGCTGGTATATAAATAGCGTGTCACTAAAAGGTGGGAATATATCATCTGTCTGACTGTTATACGCAGTTTTTTTGCATGAATTTCATTGCACGTCTCTATTTTAAGACTTCTATTGATTAACGCACTGGGAAATACACATGTTTAACTGTTCATTTATAGCGTTGTCTTACAACATATAACGAGTTGGAATTGTTATTTCGGAACATGTAGTTGTCTATTTTGAGTTATGCTCAAACGCATGGTATTCATCTTATTGGTTGATATCTATTTTTAGAATGTTAGATAGAGGCAAAAATAGTATACCACTGACTTGGTACAGGACATTTTAAGAAAACATTGTGGGTTTAACCAGGTTTTATGGCTAGCAAAACCTCCCGCTTATATAGCAGTGTTTAATATTCCGCTAAAATGACAATACTATTTGAGAGGAATACAGTACAAACATACACAAGAACACTCAACACAGAAAAAAACACACACAATTTGTTTTATATTAGTACTTTGTAACATGTAAACCACAGAATAACAACGGAAATATCCCTTTAACAACGACAGCAAATCAGGTCACCACAAACGAAATATCAATTGTTCATCAACGTGTAATTGTCAATTGTCTGACACTGACAAACACATGTCGAAAAGTGTGACTGTGAATGAGAACCTTGATTCATAGTAAAAGTGTGTAACTTTGAAAATATAGCAAAATAATAGTGCATTATATTCTTAATGAAATGATCAGTTTAGTTCGTTTATGTTAAGAACGGCACGTTTATACATGTATTATAATGATATCAGCACATTTATTTTTGTAGAATCTAACATCTCAGCAATGTCAGAAAATAGATTTCAGAATCCAAATGATTGCACCGTCACTATTACTGACGTAAGACTGACCGATGCTATGGTACTCCAATGTAATGCTTCAAATATGTATGGTTACTTGTTCTCAGATTTCTATCTTAACGTCTTTGGTAAGATATAATAAAGTCTCTACATAAATTAAACATCGTATGAAAGACTGTGCGCAAAAGGTACTACTTTATGCATGAATAATTCTTTGTCAGTGTTATATATCTTACCCTTTGTATATTGTCAGAATGTCTTGTATACATATAGTTTGAAATTCAAAATGTATGTATTGCTTTGGAAACTTCAACTAGACATCAACTAAATTATTCGAAAAAAGACGTAAAGTTTATAGTTTAATATATTGTCTTTGTGAGATTTTTTTAATGATTTGATTACCACGGATTACAATTACATTTAAGATACATGTGTTCAAACAGTTAAAGATATCGAATGATTCAGGTCCGTAAATGTTTTCTCTTATTCTAAATTTTCTAACATAGTTTTTTTGCCATACAGGTGTCAACATTTTCGATATTTTTTTTTCGATATTTCATTTCATCAATAAGATACAAACTACTCTTGCTTGATTTATTACATTCTGAAACGTACAAGAAGTTTAAAATGTTTCTCGCTGTGCCATGACATATGACGGCATATGCAAAATCCTAGATCAAGTGTAGCAGACGTTTCTTTTCAACAAATGGAAAATGTTTACCGAAAGAGATTAAAAAACGTATGCTGATTTGATATCGCTTGATACTATTTCTCGTTATTTACAAATACCTCTTTTTATTATAAATATAAATTAAATAGCTAGAGTTGATATCAAGTGATTCCATACTCTCACTCGTTATAAAAATTATAACTATCCGTTTATTTTCTTTTTATTTCAGAATTTAAACAAAGGGATACATAATTTTCAAGTGCATAAACCGACAGTGTACTAAATGACAGATACTTGTCTAGAGACAATGTGAAAGGGACTTTTTTCACAACTGTGTGTTTAAAATTGTTAGAATACTATTCAATACACAAATGGGTATTTCTATATTGCAATTTTGATCCGGTTTAGTCTGTTTAATGTTAAAATAAGCCCAGCTTATAAATTTAAAGTCTCGTTCGCCATAATCAATCATGTCTTAATAAGGTTAAAAAACTAACATTATAACAACAAACAAACAAATATTGCTTTACATATAATAAGCGTAAAATAATATTAACAACGTAATATAAAGTCAACGAATAACCGATTCCTTATTGACGAAAACAAACCAACCAGCAGTAGACTAAAAGTAAATAGTTTCTAACCTAAGCAGTTTTGAAGAGCAACAGTCAGTGAATAAACACTGTACTCCGGATTGAAGATATATGTATCGTAAACCGCAAATGTACATTTTGATTGTAGAACATTTTATCTTAAGATTTTCGTGACAATGTGTAGCGTAATGCATTAAAATATCTTCCGTTAGAGGTGGCATATCTGTTTTATCATCCCACTTAAAACCGGAGAGACACAAAAAGTTTTTGTATGATTTAAATCCATGTTCGTACTGCGAACGCGTACTGCTTGCGATGGAGTTGTGAATTAAATTTTTAACTTTTGCATTTAATTCCACATTACTTGCCAAGATTTCGGACACGGAGTGGGTACTGTCTCTGCTGCTGGTGCTGCTTATTGGAAGGTCTGAAAATCAAAGCGAGATAAAGAGTCAGCTATCACATTTTTAACTCCGGGAATATGTTGACATTGAATAGTAAAGTTTTGTTTAACGGATAGCCATGTTAGTGTTCTCATTAACTTCATAATGTCTAGCACTTCAGATCTTCCTTTGTTAACTATATTAACAACGGCTGCATTGTCGCAGTGGAACATGATACGTTTCTTATTCCATAAGTGCCCCCATAATAAAGATGCAACAACAATCGGGTACAGTTCTCTAAAAGCCATGGACATGTCTGAATCGAGTGAAGTTGATAGTTCAGAAGGCCAAGTACTACTAAACCATTTACCTTGAACAAAAACCTCCGAAACCAAAGTTAGAAGCCGCATATGTGTACAGTTCAATGTCACTAGCTAAAGTTATATGTTCGTCATAAAAGAAAGTAACTCTATTCCAGCCTTTTAGGAAATCTCGCCACATGATTAAGTCAGTTCTACAGTCTTTTGATAATGATATATAGTGATGTAGTTTATCAACTTTTGTAGATAACTTAATGAGATAGCTGACAAACGATCTACCCGGACGAATAATTCTGGCCGTAAAATTAAAATGTCCTAACAGTTGTAATAATTCTTTTTTCGTTACCGATTTTTTATGCAGAAAACTGTCAATAAAATTTGAAATTCTTTCTACCTTTTCATTAGGTAATCTTGCTTCAAAACTTACAGTGTCTAGTATGATTCCTAGATACTCGATAGTACAAGTGGGACCTACAGTCTTTTTCTTAGAAATCTGAATATTTAGACGATTGAATATAAGCGTTATTAGCGCCATTGTTCTAAATCCGCAAGAGTCCGGTGGTTGAATAGTGAGAAAATCATCTAGGAGATGAAGTATAACTGGTATGCCGTAATTTTCCTTTGCTATCCAACAAATAGCCCGTGATAGATTGTCAAAGATGCAAGGCGAGCTGCGAGAACCAAAACAAAGTCTTACATAATGATAATAATTGTTTTTCCATTTCATGCAATATAAGTGATGCTGGTCTTTACGAATCCCTAGCTGTTTGAATGCATCGGTCATATCGGTTTTGTTTAGAATTGTTTGCTTTCCGAAATGCTTGATGGCCCTTATTGCGTCAACTATTTTTACATAAGATAGCGAACATACCTCCTTATCTATAAGACTATTGATGCTTTCATGTGTTTCATGTTCGTGTGGAGAAGATAGATCAAGGATAAGACGTTTTTTGCCAGAATATTTGCCTTCTGCAATCCCAATAGGACTAACACGGTAAGTTTCGAAAGGTGGACTACTAAACGGGCCTGTAACATATCCTTTATCTATTTCTTGTTTCAAAAGCATATTAACACTTTCGGGGTCTCTGATGGCAGAAAGTAAATTCTTACATTCAAACGTAGGTAAATCGAGTATAGATACTAATGTATCAAAACCAAAACGTATACCATTCAAAAGATACATAACAAATTGTTTATCTGAGTGTTCTTTAAGTTCGTATTCAAGTCTGTTTACGTTTATAGGTGAAATATCTAGTCAGATGTTTGCCTTTGGCATTTCTTTTTGTGAAGCTTTAGATAAGTTGGATAATTTATCTAATTTTGCAGTTTCATTGTTTGACCTTGGTTGTTTTGTCTGTTTTTTGGCTAAACTACAAGTTTTCATACCATGCCCACTTGACCCACATTGACTACATGCGTGCATGAATTTGCATTCCCTTCTATAGCAAGTGCCGTAATTGTAGTTATTGCAGAGTTCTGCCCCTGCAATACTAGAAACCGGTCTGCCCCTCTTATCTGTGTTACGAATATTTGTAGCCCCTTGGGATAAAGTTGGATTGCCGTGTTTTGCCTTTTCACAGAATTTTGATGTGTGGTCAAATTCCCCGCAGTGAGTACATGCTCTGCTTTGAACATTATGAGTAACAAGGTTCAACAATTTGTCATCGACCTTTGACCAGTTGATAACAATATTGTGTTCAACTATGGCAGCAGCTGCTTTAGCAGAAAACATCTTGTGATATGTATAGAAACATGGGCCGTAATTTTGTGATATTTCGTTTATGTCAGATTCATATTGTTCCAATTCAACTTTTCTCTGCGGGAAAGCTTTCCCCATAATATTACGGTATTTCTGGAAATTGTGGTCCAATCTTACGTCTTTCTTACTCGAAAGCTCAACGGTAAACCCCCTTGACTGCATAGTTTGGTTTTGAGGTATATCATATTTAGGTGCCAATAATGTATCCAGGTTAATGTCCCTACCTTCTATTATCTGCTTTTTGATGGAAGGTGCAACGAAATCCATCTTTGGGAGATCTTCGGCGTAGTACACTTTTCCTGTCGATGTAGCATCGGCAGCGGAATCTGTTGGTCGGCTATTAGAACATCTTATTGCAGATTCAAGTGTAGGTGTTGTTGCTTCCTTTTCGGTAACATTTTCTGTATTTGAAGTTTTTAACATGAGCTTAGCGATATTTGAAAGAGTTTCTGTTGCTGAAGTAAAGGCTGCCGCAGATTCCCTGAAGAGTACCTCACTGTTAAGATTAGGTGTGTTACCTGTCATGCCTGGCGTATGAATATGCGTATCATTAACGACAGGAAGCGTTGACGGGTGATATAATCCTACTTCTTGATCATTCAAATTCGTATTTGTAGAGTTTTGCAACTCATTAACGGGAGGCTGATTAGATATTTCAGGAAGTGTTATAGACGGAGTTTTTGTTTTATTAGCCAAATACAACTGGCGAAGCATTTCTACCTTCCACGTTGCATTGACCCCGATACCAATCTCTTTTAATTTTTCCAGATATGTTTCTTTTGGCCAATTTCTACTATTATCAATGTTTTGCTTATGTGGCCTTTTTCTACCACTCATATTGTTTTAGTTGATGTACGTACGTACGATTAAAAGAAATAGATGTGTAGAAATTTATCCTCTGTATCACGTTATAAATAACTATCTCAGGTTTCGAAAGTTCACCAATAGTTCATGAAATGTGTGTATTAAACTGTTTGTAATTAAAACAACACATTAATGTTCAGATAAATCCTTATTGATAAGGAATGTCACTTAGAATCGAATTTTATATCAGCTGATATATACGAATTAGTTGATTAATTGTGTTAAATATATTAAAAAAAAAGAATGGCGATGCCTTCAACGTAAACAAAGAAAATTTATAAATAGTTTTCACGTGCTAAAAATAATTGAATGTAGATAATGCAATGAGGAACGGTAAGGGGCAAATTGTCTTTTGTACAAACCTGAATTATATACATAATTCTCATTGGATGAATTATATTCCAGAAATTCTTGAATTACGTACGTAAAACATATAACTTGGTTTTTAAACTCGTTAAGATTACAAAATGTAAAAGCATTGAAATTAAGATTTACTTAACTGTGGCATTTCATCAAGATTATTGCTTAAGATTTTTGTTGTTCCTGTTACTCTTGTTAATTTGGAATATAAAAGATCAAATTGACAGTCAATTTCAATAAATAAAATATTTTTCATTTTACTGTGCAAATGTTATTTCTTAAATTTATCTGTGTCATATAAAAGTTTCTTATTCCGTATATTTATTATTGACAAAAAGATCTTCCATAGAAGATTCCAATATCTACAGAACGTTCATACTTAACATCACATTGATAGATATAAGATTTAAGACATACATTTTACCCAGGAAATAAGCAACAATTAAATCTTATATTTTATGAAATTTCTAGCCGATTTTGCTATTTCAAGATATAACCATTATAGCATTAATATGTATCTATTGCTCATCATTGAAAAATAAAACAAGGTTACATCCAATATTTACTTAGTAAGGAAACTTTGTACAGAAATATGGCAGTTGTTTTCCAGTGTTTCATCTTTTGATTTTGTCATTTGATAAGAAACTTTCCGTTTTTTAATATACCTTGGCGTTCGATTTTATAGTAATGTTTCTTATATATTGTTGATATCGCCCTAGAAAATATCTTTTCTTTAAATAATAACTTTGAGGTTCAGTCAAACTTAACAGTGTTTTGTATGGCATTATTTTATTTTAACGAATATGTTCCATCAGCCTGAACTTATTCACAGTACCCAGTATACAAGTATTGATTATTAATGATGTTGATACAATGATTTTATTAACCCAAGAAATATGATATTCACGGAGGACAATGGTCGAGGGTGAATGTCATTATCTCTGGGGTTGATAAATCTATGTATCAACTGAAATCAAATTCAACAATTGCTTTTCTTAAATACTTTTTTAATATTTTCTCAATATACTGTTAAAACTGCCAACTGTTTTTATACAAAATATATTATGTGCTTTTCAGGCACAAAAGATGACTAAAAATAAATACACAAAAAACAAGAAAAGAAAAATTCACCGAAAACAAGAAAACAAAGAAAAAACGGGAATTTACCTGACGTCAAAAACCTTCGTCATTGTCGTTATCTTGGAAAATCTATATTTTAGTACAGAGGCGCTGTTTATATTAACCTCTCGTTATTTTTGCAGGGGTAAATACAACGTTTTATAAAAAACGAATTTCCTATACTTCTAGCCAATGAAAAAACAGAAATTTTTCTAGTCATATAATAAACCTCTGTACTGTATTTGATATTATCGATGTGCTTGCTTATGTTTTTTCGTCTATAATACTTTCACTTTAGAGTTTAGTGCATTTACTTCACTTACTGGTAATATATGTATTATATGTGCCTTTTATTTCCCCTTGAAGTGTAATGAAACAAAACGAAACATTGACATTTGCATGACAAAGGTCGGGAATCAGATGAGGTGTTCTGTTAAGGATGTACATGTGTACAAATTTCTAGAATTAAACTCTTTTTTCTAAACATGATTTTTGGGTTTATGTGACTGTAAAAAAAATAACTGGTGAAAAAAATTCATAATAATGGTGGTGCACTTTGTTTTGCTACGGCCCTTTGAAAGTACCCAATTTTGATGATTTTCCAAATTTTCATCAATTTTAACCTATTTTTGGGCTATTATCATGAAAAAAAATCATAATTCCACAATTAAACTTTTTGTCATACTTTTAATGAAGATGAAGGGGACCAATCTGAATAAATTTGAACTAAAAAATCTATAGGTAGGTGTTAATATAAGAAAGTTTTATCATATTTGATGCTTTTTTGTGTCAAATTTACCATGTTGTCAATTTTGTAAATTTGTTGATTTTTCTCAGTTTTAATTACAAATTGCATATCTTTTTAACTTCTTTGTAATAAATGATTGAAAAAATACATGTCTAAAAAAATTTAAAAGAAAAAGGGATGAGGGATGTACATGTTTCTGGTAAAATCTTTTTTTGTATCCCTCACCCATGTTTTCAAAATTTTGGATAAAAAGACTTACTTGATTGGTAATAAAATTTAAAAATTTGATTACTCAAAAATAATTATTTGAAATACCCAATTTTTTCACAGAGTTAAGTTTGATTATGCTATTTATCAAATTCATTGCTATTTTCCACTTGTGACCCATGTTTTGGAAATAATTACAGAACGAGATTTCAACGATACTGAACGAGACTGAAAAGTCAGAAGAATACATTCTTATGTTTCAATGTATTTGGTTTTTGGAGTTTTTGTGTTGATTGTTGCATCTTGTTTAGACAAGGGCAAGTTTAGAATTTCAAATTGTATGGACAGTTGGCCGTTGCTTATAGGGGTATGCTGATCTCCAAATTGTCTAGTTCTAATTTCTTTGTTTTCTGTCATCAAAAAGTATATTGTACTCTAATCATATGCAATTTCCGAACTACATAACAACAATTTAAAGAATTTTACATTGTCTTGTATGTACGTTTAAAAATGTCCAAAACAAAATAATAATAACCAACAGAACAAAGAATCCGAGAAAACATAAAAAATCAAAACAACAGTAAATAAAACACAACAACACAAAACTTAAAAGACTGAGCTACGAACCCGGTAGTAATTTAATCCGGAACGGTCAGTATACTTTCTGTAAACCGTTTATCCTTAGGCCTACTTGAAAGTAATCTTATATATGATTTAAAATTGTGATATATTTAACTGATTAGTTTTTTGGAAGCTAGAAGAAAATTCCCAGTTTAACTGTAGTTTAGTAATATAAGTTTGTACTAGAACACACCCGCGAAATCGCGGGCATTCAGAGCGTAGTTGAAAGTATGTAAAGTGTTGTTGGAAGAATTATGTAAAAAAAATTCAGCAAAAGTATTATAAGTCAAAGTTTATTGGGGACAGGAAAATGTGGTTTTTTTAATCCCTGCTCCTTTATTTCCAAAATTCCCAATTTTGGTTTTCTATCAATTTCAATATGAACATAATACATTTAGAGGGGAATTTCAGCAAAAGTATCATAAGTCATACGTTATTGGCGACAGGAAAATGTTTTTTTATATCCCTCCTCCTTTATTTCCAAAATTCTCAATTTTTGGTTTTCTATCAATTTCAATATGAACATAATACATTGAGTATGTTCTGAACATTTAAGTAAGGAGCCTGTAATTCAGTGGTTGTCGTTTGTTTATGCGTTACATATTTGTTTTTCGTTCATTTTTTGTACATGAATAAGGCCGCTAGTTTTCTGGTTTGGATTGTGTTACCTTGTCAGTTCGGGGCCTTTTAAAGCTGAGTATGCGGTATGGGCTTTGCACGTTGTTGAAGGTCGTACGTTGACCTATAGTTGTTAATTTCTGTGTCATTTTGGTCTCTTGTGGAGAGTTGTCTCAACATGGCTATCATACCACATCTTCTTTTTTTGTAATCAATGAATTTTGTAAAAGATTTAATAACTGGAGAATTTCAGAAAAGGTATCAAAAGTTCACTAGAATAATTTTAGGGCTTATCTGTATATAATATAGTGTATTTACTTTCAATTTTAAGTTTACTAATCGATCCATGGTGGTCATTGATGTAGTATACAGACCCTCTCTATTTAATAAACTATGTGACCGCCGTGGACACCATGGTGGTCATTGATATAGTATACAGACCCTCTCTATTTAATAAACTATGTCACCGCCGTGGATAGTAAACTTGAAAATGATAGCAGATAGAATTCTTAAAATACAGTATACAGAAAAACGCAAACCGGAAGTCTAATCAGACTAAAAATTTCGTCCAATGACGGGACAATATCCGGATGCCTTTTTTCTCGTTTTTCTCCCAAAATAACTCAATCTGAATAATCATATGAATGGATGACAAATGCGACTATGCACTGTACCCATAGGACACAGAGGCGTGTTGATTAATTTGTTGTGGAAAGAAAAGAAGCGACACCAAAAATGAGGTCTTCTCGTGTAATAGTATAGATACTTATATTATGGACTTTCCGATTGGATTTTCCTCCAAGTTCAGTATTTTTGTGATTTTACTTTTCACTTAAATTGAAAGAAGTATCAAAAGAGTGTAAAAAAATGTTAACTATAAATTCATGTCATTCTTGAATTCATTTGTTACATATTACACTGACAGTAATTTGTTACAATATTTAAAATATTCACAATTAAAACGTTGATGTTCCGTCGAATTGTCACAGAAAATAAGAAAAGGTAGGAGCTGTTAAAGAGTTATAGTAAAAATCTTTCTAAAACGGAAAGGCAAACTATTAAATATTAAATTAACTATGTACATGATATGAGCTTGGATTTTCAAACAATTTTTGATTATAATTTAATCCGTTTAAATAACACCGTAATTTTAACTTTTTGTTATTTATAAAAGGAAACTTCCAATTCGTTAGATACTCTTCAAATGTATTGATGGTTATTTATTGTTTTTATAAATTCAAGACAAACTCCAATTTAACAATGAATGACAATCGCAATGGTAAAATAGACTCAGAGTACTGACTGTGTTTATCATCTTAATATGGTGTTATACTTATCCTTTATTTTTCATTTAAAATATTACTTTTACTGTTCATTGTAGATTTGGTAAAATCCATTTAACTTGGCTCTGTACTTTTGTACATTGTCATTGTGTTATTGTGCTGTGGTAAATATTTTTATTCTGGTCTCTCATTTTTCTGATCTGCTTTGTCTACTTGCCTTTTTTGTGTTTCATTGTGACATATGTGTTTGTTCTTATAGTTAATACGATTAAAACACAAGGATGCCTATATTTACCTATTATGTCTGGTTTACACATTATTACACACTGTGTTACGAATGTATCCTAATGTTGTTATATTACATATTATTATATTCAATTTTTTTTAAACAATATCGACCAAATATATTTAGATTAAATTGTGAAATATTAAGAATATTAGGACTATAAAACAACAATTTATTTTATTAGGTAAACGGTATAAGGGAGATAAATCCAATTGACATAAAACAAACCGAACCAACATCTTTTAATACAATATTACATTGCCATAATAAGGTTTTCCGAATATTTATTCAAGAATGAAGGACAAAAGTCTTTCCTGGAAGATTCAAACACCAAATACAACGTTCATACTAAACATCACATCGACAGATATAAGATTTTAGAAACATTTTTATATTCTATGCAATTTCAAGCATGTTTTACTTATTAAGAAATAACCATTCCGTATATTTATTGAAGAATATAGGACAAAAATGTATTTCTGGAAGATTCAAACATCTCTATACAACGTTCATATTAAAGTCTCGGTCACACCTTACCGGATAGCACGAACGGACGCCTAACGGATGAAAATAAAAGTTGTCCGTTGGCAAAATTGTTATCCGTTGGGAGTCCGTTGATGTACTGACCGAATAAAACGGACGTGTTACGGATGCCTTACGGACACACACCGGATATGCAACGTACGAGAAACGGAAACGTACCGGACAGAACGGATGTCGAACGTACATCCAACGGACGAGTACCGCATAAAACGGACACCTAACGGAAGCGTACCGGATAAAACGGATGAGCAATATATACAGAAGAATTAATGGCGACAATAATAATACATGTACATCGCATAAATATTCAAAACGTTTAGGTGTAACTGGTTTTGGTTTATTCTTCAAAATACCGCAAAAGGTCAGTGTATGACCTGAATAAGAGCCGCTTGATTGTGAAGAATCGGCCTTACTCTAAGGTCGATAATGAATAATACGAATTCATGAACCTTAAAAATCTGACATACCAATAATTGGCATTTCTGACGCGAAATTTTCAATTGGCGTTTATCCGTTTCAGATCCGTTCATCATCCGTTTTATCCGTTATACGTCCGGTAGAAGTCCGTTTCACATTCGTTCAACATCCGTGTTATCCGTTAAACGTCCGGTAGAAGTCCGTTGGTGAACTTATCTTCCAGACCTCCAACGGATGTATAACGGACACGTAACGGATACAAAACGGAAACGAAACGGACGAGTACCGTACAAAACGGACACCTAACGGACGTTCAACGGACATTTTATTCGTTGGACGTCCGTTCAAAGTTTTGAACATGCTCAAAATTTTCCACCGGACAGAACGGACGTCGACGGATAAAACGTACGCTTAACGGACTTGCAACGGATATGCACGGACATCTAACGGATAACAACGGACGTCTATAGGACATGAACGGATTGAAACAAATTTATCCGTTAGGCGTCCGTTCGAGTTATCCGGTAAGGTGTGACCGAGGCTTAAACATCTCATCAAAAGATACAAGATTTAAGAAACATTTTTGCTTTTTTCATAAAATAAGCAACCGTTGAATTTTGTATTCTATGCAATTTTAAGAAAATTTTGCTTTATTAAGTTATAACCATTATACTTTTGATATGTATCTATTGCTCTTCATTAAAAGAAAATGAGACTAGTTTAATCTACTATTTTCTAAGTTATGCAAATTTTGTACATATAAAAATCAATCGGCTCCAGGACCTATCCACTCCTATCCACATTAATTCAATTCATTATATATATGTGCATACTCAATGTATGATAAATATTCCTTGCGATGGGATACATTTTTTCAGCATTTATTTTCATATTTTGTTAAGAATTTAGTAAAAGAGAAAGTCAAACTTATAAATCGAAAATAAACTGACAACACCATGGCTAAAAATGAAAAATACAAACAAACAAACAATAGTACACATGACATATTATAGAAAACTAAATAATAAGCAACTCAAACCCAACCAAAAACTAGGGATGATCTTAGGTGCTCCAGAAGGGTTAGCAGATCATGTTCCACATGTGGCAACCGTCGTGTTGCTTATGTGATAACACATCCGGTAAATAATCTAATCCGGTAGGTTACATTCATGAAAGGGAAGGGGATTGTAGTTACGACGTAAGGAACATATCCGATCTCGTTTGTGAAACGGCCAACCAACTCGTGATGGCATCCCTAAAAGTTACGAAGGGATGATTTCAACTTCACCATTTGGAACTCTTGGTTTAATAGCTTCCTTGTGAGCAGCAACCCTCTATCAAGAAAATCATGATAGGAAATACAAGCACGGGAATATCGTACCAATTTGGAGATATATATCCCGAATGCAGGTGCTGCTGGAATGTTGCTACTTAGAAACGGAAAGTTCACAATTGGAAAGCTGAAATCATCTAAAATATTCAGGCCGTATATCTGGATTGAAAACAATAATCTTGTGCATATTTTTTTAATATTAGAAACAAAAATTTCCAAAAGAATTATTTAGCATTAAATGAACATGATGAATAAAAACGGGCGTAATTTCTTGGGGGCCGGGTTTCCATGTCTGACCGGAATGTCTGTTTTGCCGAACTGATATATTAAATACTTTTTTCAAGACCAGACTGCAACCAGGCTACTGCCTTTATGTCTCCATTTGTCGACCGGCACTCATAAATTTGTTTTCATTTCAGACTCATTCGTAGCCTTTTGGTTAATTTGGAACCCCTTACTTCTCTTGATTGGGTGAAACGTTTCAACGAAACATTTGGCTAAACATTGCTTGTTTGTATTTTAACTCGTGTCGGTCGTTTTGTAAATTTCATTGAATAGCCTGGCGTATATTTTGCTAACAAACAGAAATCTGTAAGTTTATCCTAATTTAACATATAACACACAAGAATTTGCCATGTCTATGTTTAACTGAAAAGTCCCACATCAAATATATCAGTAAATAGCTTTTGATCAATACTATCATTTTATGATAGCACTTGATAGGGAGAATTAATACAGCATAAAACATGTCCAACCCTTACACTTTACAGCAACTGAAAAATAGATATGTTCCACGTCAGGAACCGGTGCATTTTAAACTTATTTTATGATTTTTTAGCCATAAAAAGGTACTAATTTTTTTTCGCCTGGCTCCGCTCGGTGATCTTAAAAAATTTCGCCCCCACTTTCCAAAATCCAGAATCCGCCCCTGACAATGATTTTATGAACCTAAGATATATATTATTCACGGAGAACAACGGTTGAGTGTGAAGGTCATTATCTCTTAGGTTGATAAATTTTTGCATTAACTGAAACCGAAACTCAACTATTGCTTTTGTAAAATTACTTTTCTAATATTTTCGAAATATGCTGTTTAAACTGCCAACTGTTTTTATACTAAATAAGTTATGTGCTTTTCAGTCAAAAAATATAACTAAAAAGAAATACACTAAAAAAGAAGGAAAGAAAAATCACCAAAAACCGGAAAACATTGAAAAAATGGGAATTTACCCGACGTCAAAAACTTACGTCATTGCCGTTACCTTGAAAAATCTATATATAGGTACAGAGGCGCTGTTTATATTAACCTCTCGTTATTTTTGCAGCGGTAAATATAACGTTTTATAAAAGACGGATTTCCTATACTTTTAACCAATGAGAAAACAGAAATTTTTCTAGTCATATAATAAACCTCTGTACTGTATTTGATATTATCGATGTGCTTGCTTATGTTTTTCGTCTCTGATACTTTCACTTTAGAGCTAAGTGCATTTACTTCACTTACTGTTAATGTATTCTATGTTCCTTTTATTTTTCCCTTGAAGTGTTTAAATAATAAAACAAAACGAAACTTTGGCATTTTCATGACACAGGTCGGGAATCAGATGAGGTGTTCTGTTAAGTTTTATGTTTCAATGTGTTTGATTTGGGGAGTTTAAGGGTTGATAGTTGAATCTATTGACATCTTGTTTAGACTAGGGCCAGTTTAGTATTTCAAATTATATGGACAGTTGGTCGTTGCTTATTACCGTATGCTGATCTCCAAATGGTCTAGTTGTATTTTGCTTGATTTCTGTCATCAAAAAGTATATTGTACTTTTAAACATACTATTCAATTTCCGAAATATATAACAACAATTTAAATAATTTGCATTGGCTTGAATATATGTTTTTAAAATGTCATTGTTTTTTTTAATGATAACCAACTGAAAAAAGAATCCGAGAAAACATAAAAAATCAAGACAAAACTAAATTAAACACACACAAAAAAAAACCTTGAAAGACTGAGCAACACGAACCCGGTAGTAATTTAATCCGGAACGGTCAACATATTTAACTATTTTATTTACTTTCTGTAAATCTTTTTTGCTTACTTAAACTTAATTATGATTTAAGATTATGATATATTTAACTGATCAGTTTTTTTGGAAGCAACAAGAAAATTCCCAGTTTAACTGTCGTCTAGTAATATAAGTGTGTCTTTCACTTAAATAGAAAGGAGTCTCAATAGAGTGTAAAAAAATGTGAACTATACATTTATGTCATTTGTGAATTCATCTGTAACATATTACATTAACAGTAAATTATAACAATATTTAAAATATTTACAATTTAAACGTTGATGTTTCGTCAGATTGGTACAGAAAAAAGAAAAGGTAAGGAGCTGTTAAAGAGTTATAATACAAATCTATTATTAGCGGAAAGGCAAACTATTTTACTAAAATTTATTAGGACAATATCAGCCTATCAAATTGCGATAAATTACTCTAACGCAGGGTAATAAGGTTTTCCGTATATTTATTGAAGAATGGAGGACAAAAGGGTTTTCGTGTAAGATTCAAATATCTCTGTACAACGTTCATACTTGACATCACATCGAAAGATATAAGATTTTAGAAACATGTTTGCATTTTTTCAGAAAAAAGGCAACCATTGAATTTTATATTCTATGCAATTGCAAGCAAGTTTTGCTTTATTAAGATATAACCATTATACCTTTGATATGTATTTATTGCTCATCATTGAAAAATGAGACCAGTTTAATCCACTATTTTTAAGTTACACAAACTTTGTAAACATTAAAATCAATCAGGTCCAGGACCAATCCAGTATATCTTATTAAATTCCTTCGTAATTAATTCAATTTTCTATGTGCATACTCAATGTTTGATAAATATTCCTTGTAATTGAACACTTTTTTCAGCATTTATTTTCATATTTTGTTAAGAAATTCGTGCTTGCATGTTTGCAGTATAATTATTGTGTGTGCATTTTTAGAATAGAAATCCAATTTCGATCTGTGTTCAAATACTGAAATAGGTGTTTTGGTTATTTTCATGTAGATCTAGGCTTATCCTCATCAGGTTTCCGTAGCCTATCATTTGCCTTTCTTGTAATTTTTAGAATGGTTCCAATTTGATTTCTCTGATGGTGATACGACACCTGTTTATACGTTCTTGTTCGTTTATTTCTTTTTCTCCCTTCATGTTTTGTGATATATTTCTCTCTATATTTTAGCTGTTCTGTTATTTTATTGTGTGTGATATTTTTATCTTTTTTTCATTTTTAGGATTATATCATTTTTGAATTCGTTAAGTATTCTTTTAGATTGTTATGTCTTTTGTACGCAATAATCGGTGGTTTTGGAAATATAGTTTTTGTATTTCTGTTTTGTTCGATTAGGTGCGAATCTTTCCTTAAATCTCTGCCGATTCTTTTAAATGCTGGGTTAAATCATGTTGCAGAAACGAGTGGTGGCGCCGCTTTCTGTTTTTATAATCATATTTCAAAGTGTGTTTCCTTTCTCGTTTTGTTGTATTGGTTTAAATGTTTTCAATCTCATGTTCGTAATATCCTCTTTTAAGAAGTGTAGAAAATTGAACTTCTTTATTGAAGTCATTCAAGTTATTGCAAGATCTTATAAGCGAATAATTTCTGCAGTAATGAATCCTTACTGATGTAGGGTGGGTTGATGTTCGTACCAGATATTGGAAATTATCAGTCGGTTTTCTATATAGTTTGATGTCAAAAATTTGCTCTTTTCCCTTTGAAGACAGTTATATCTAGAAACTGTATACTTCCTTGTGATATCTCATGTGTTAATCTAATTAAACGGTGTTTTAGCGATGTACACTATAAGATTATCGTCACTTGAATTAAATAAAACAAAGCCATCGTTCAGATAAATTGGTAAATCAGCGATATGTTTTTGAACGGGAATAGATCAAGTATTTTTGATTTTTTTTCAAACATTCTGATAACAGCTAAACAAGGACTCATTGGGTTTCCCATAAAAATCCCACATCTCTGTTTGAATATTAAAGTATTAAATTCATTATTTGCTTTTACGTAATTCAATAGCTCCATAATTTCACTCTTAGGTGGCAGGGGTATATCATAATTAATTTCAATCATTGTTGGCCATGCTCTATCGAACGCTTCAATTATTTCTTTGTGTGTAAATTAAGCAAATTGTACATACTCGAAATATCAAAACTGCATAATATGATATTTTATACACTTTCAATTTTGTTGATAAAAGTGTATGTCAACAGTTTGATTACAACTGGTTTGAAATTGACCAATTCTTTCAACAGGACTTTTGCATAACGATACAATTGGTCTGCTAGGGATTTGAACTTCATTTAAGTGTCCACTCTTTGCTTTTATTTTGTCTCGATCAATTTGATGTAAATTGTGTGTCTCTGGTAGTATATATAATCTTCATGGTCTCTTATTTTCGTATCTTGTTAAATACTCATATGTAGTATTATCAAGGTAATTGTTATTATGTAACCTTTTCAGCATTCTATTTTATATAGTTTCTGTAATTTCTCCTGTATGACACTCCTGGATTGTTTCATAATGTATGTTGTTATTAAGTATAATCATTGCCTGTTTAATGTATAGTTTCTTATCAAGAACGATTGTTGATGAATTCGTTTTACCTTTTTCAATTATAATATTTTTATTCGCTCGTACATTGTTTAAATCTATCCTTTCCTTTTAACTGAGATTGTCTCTAATATTTGTTCATTTTTAATTTGCTGAATTCCAGTTTTGTCGCATATAGATAATATTAAATTGTTTTATTTGCATTTTTCGGTATATATCCTGATTTTCTTCTGAATCTGTATTGGAAATATCTTCAAATTGAAATTTACATCTCATTTCGTCCAAATCATGTAATAGTTTTTGTTTTTCATCTTTATTTGCAGATTTACGAATAAATTAAAAACCTTTGGCTTCAAGAGGTATTTCATCATTGGGTAGGTTTTCTGTAGTAAATATGTCTATATTATTCAACGCTTTTTTTTTTAATTTTTGCATTGTGTTGACTGTTCTTGATAAAAAAAAATATCCTTCCATTATGAAAATTTAATTTACTTAATGTTTTTTTTTCTTATCATTACTTTTTTAAAGCATCTTTTTTGTTTGATCATTGCTTATAAATTTAATACTCTATTTGAGAGATCAAATATAAAAAAATTGTAATTCTATTGGAGAACAACTTAAGATAAGCAGTCTTTATTTGAGAGATTACTGTATGTTTGCTTTTCTTCTTGAGAATAATATAGTTAAGTAGTCTCTATTTGAGAGAGTACTATATGGTTAAAGTTTTTAGTCGGGGTTGTTTTTGATGAAGTTGAAGTCCAATTAACTTAAAACTTAGTACACATGTTTCCTATAATATGATTTTCCCCATTTTCACGGTCCATTGAACATAGAAAATGATATTGCGGATGGGACATCCGTGTACTGGGGACACATTCTTATTTTTCCTCCTATGTTAGAGCGTTTAGATAGATCCTGCAATGTGTTATAGATATGGTGTGTATTTTATCCATCATATATTTCTACCAAATTGCCTTCATGTGTTTACACGATCTTGCATGCTGCTTGGTTAGTTCTGTATACTTAACAAATACATCCACGTATTTTAGACCTCAGCTTACCTACATCATGAATTGTTTACAATGTCTAAAAATGAATCAGGAGTGTCTGCCGTAATAGATACACATAAAATATCAATTTCTTCTTGTGGATCTGACTTTCTTAACAAAATATAAAAATAAATGCTGGAAAAATGTATTCCATAACAAGGAATATTTATCATACACTGAGTATATACACAGAAAAGTGTATTAATAACGAAGCTTCAATGAGATATACTGGATTGGTCCTGAACCCGATTGATTTTAATAAATATGAGAATAAATGCTGAAAAAAATGTATTCCATAACAAGAAATATTTATCATCCTCTGAGTATGCACATAGAAAATTGAATAAATTACGAAGGATTTTAGTAAGATATACTGGATCATTCCTCAACTCAATTGATTTTAATAAAACATAAAAAATACAAACAACAGTAAAAAAAATACAAAAATAAATCTCAAGACTAAGCAACACGGACCCGGTTGTAACATAATCTGGGATGGCCTATATATTATTTTTTTTTATTTACTTTCTGTGAATCGTTTATCCTTACTTGGAAGTAATCGTAATTATGATTTCAAATTGTGCTATATTTAACTGATTAGTTTCTCGGAACCAAGAATAAAATTCCCAGTAAAAGAGTAGTCTACTGATATAAGTGTGTTTCGCTTGAGCAGAAAGAAGTCTCAATGATTGAGAATAAAGATGCAGTCAGCTAAAAATTAATGTCAATTGTGAATTCATCTGTAACTTATTACACGGACAGTTATTTGTAACAATATTTAAAATATTTACAATTAAACCTACATATTTCGTCAGATTGTTACAGAAAATAAGAAAAGGTAGGAGCTTTTATGAGTAATAATACAAATATATTAAGAAGGGAAAGGCAAACTATTTTTTTTCAAAAATGTTTGGTTATACTTTTATACGTTTACATATCACACCGTAATTGTAATTTTTGTTATTTATAAAAGGAAACTTCCTATTCGCTAATAAGTCTTCAAATTTATTGATGTTTATTATTTTTTATTAAATTCAAGACAAATTCCAATTTCACAATATATGATAATCGTATTGGTCAAATAAACTCTGGGT
This sequence comes from Mytilus edulis, assembly GCF_963676685.1. Lineage (NCBI taxonomy): Eukaryota > Metazoa > Mollusca > Bivalvia > Mytilida > Mytilidae > Mytilus > Mytilus edulis. The sequence continues at coordinate 58,194,505 of NC_092356.1, forward strand.
ACTGACAGTGTTTATCATTTTATCATGCTTAATAACGTGATATATTATTCCTTACTTTGTCATCTTGATTATTTCTTTACTATTTAGTGTAGATTTGGTGATATCCATTTAACGTGGTTCGGTATTTGTACATCTCGTCATCTAGTTATTTTGCTATGGTTAATATTTGTATTATGGTCTTTCATTTTTGCTCATATGCTTTGTCTATTAGCCTTTTTTGTATTTCTTTTTTGCATATGTTTTTGGTTCTATAGTGAATAAAATTATAACACAATGGTGACTGTTGTACCCCTATTTTCGTCCATCAGACAAATTAAAAATGTACGACATATTCTGTTTACTATTACAAAAATGTATTAGATATGTGTTCCAGCAATTTAAAAGTTATAATTTAGATAGGTTGAATTAAATCTGCATTGTTGTAGATGTGCCAATACATAAGGATCACTGCTTTTGTATTGTTTTGACCGCGATTTTAGAATGTTTCCAAAATATTTGTTTTCCTTTTGCGGATTAATATTTGTAAATGCTGTACAATCTATAATTGACAACCTTTTTAGACTTCCGGTAATTGGAAAACTGATAAACATCTATGATTATATGTTGACCTTTATTTGACCCCTTGTTATATTTTTAGTACAGACAAATTAAGTTAGAACCTCAAACTTATTGCACGAAACATGTTTTAATTCTAATATTTAGCATTCAGCCCCAAATATACACAGAAAAAAGTCCCATAAAATCTAATTCGAGGAAAACTCAATTTTTGCATTTCTAATTTCTTATGGATATTAACATCGGAAAAAAATAGTCTTTTTTGCCAGTTTTTGGTTGATTTTCTAACAATTCATGTAACATATGATACTCTGAAGGGGTTATAAGTTCGTATTTGACTTCATTATATAATCTTCTGCTAATGAAATATACAAACCGAAGTGTTGTGGGTATTTTTTTCGTTCTTTGGCACATTTTTCGTTAAAGAATTTAAAAATTTATGGCTTGTGGTCATTTTGAAAAAATAATGTGAATATTTGGTATTGTTTATATCTGTATATTATATTTTTTCAGCATCTACCTTGTTTAAATAAACTTTTAATCACAAAAAAAAGAATATATGCTTAATTAGTTCTATAAAATTTGAGATTTTTTACCTTGAAATGCTGAACAATCTATTTAATGGTCAACTAATGAATTATGAAATCTTGGTTGTAGCTTCATAAAAAATTGAATAAAAGCTATAAAATTTTAATTTTGAATCAATTTATATTGATATTTTTGCCCTTTTTTGTAGAGTAAGCTCCCATATATCAATGCAAATCTCCATAGGAATTCAAAAATCATATTTTGTTTAGTTTTCCCTTAAGTAAGATTTTATGGGACATTTTTCTTTGTATATTTGGGTAAAAAACGCTAAGGTTTAAACTTTAAAATATTCTGTTGCACTTACTTCAAGGTTAAGGTAAAATTTATGTCAGATTGACTGGACTTTTTATTGGAATGTTTCCGAAATGGTTAGCATTCTGTTTCAATCAAAAAATATTTGTTTTTTATGATTATATGAATTTAAAATGTTTAACTAATAAATTTATTTATGACTTTTTTTCATTCAAGATTATAACGAAACGCTCCACTCATGTGGAAACTTTAAACAAACTTTTTTTTATCTGTAACTACAATTAATTTGCAGTAAAAGTTTAATTGTTACCTCCTGCCAAGGATTATGATATTAGATATTTGGTAAAAGCACTGATGCAGTTACACTTATTACATTTGTAAATTCTTATCTAATCAAATATACAATCTAAGATACAAAATTTGCATAGTCTTACTTATATTAGTAGACATTTTTTAAAAGAATTAACCAACGCGATAATTTAATGTTATAATAATATATAAATACAAACTTGAACGAGAAAGATACGAAAGTGTTATTCAAACTTACAAATCGTCAATAAAAAGTTTCTTTTCTTTTGTATGTTTGGCTATCAATATGTTATTCAATAAAATTTGTTTTGTAGATTAATTGTTAAATTAGATCTAATAGTACCAATTATCACAATACATCTTTTTTGAATAAACGAACCTAGAAAACATATAGCTTTAAAACAATAAATAGATAGTTTTTAATCTGGTTTATCAAACCAATAATCGACATTCTACCATGCAGCTTCATGGAACACGCATAATGATATTATTTATAACAAAGCATGCTCTCGTCTATTTGTACTTCTTCAAGTTAAACGTTTAATAGATACGAGTTCACTTATACGTATTTATTCTGTTTTTATTATACCTACATAAGAGTATGGTGATGGTGTTTTGCGTATTAAATTGTTAGCCTTGTACCTTTAATAACTTTTTGCACCACTGAGTCGATGGCACTGCCGTTGGCGTTTCGTCCACGAGGAGTCAGAAGCGCTGTAGTGAGCACTTTGGTGTTGATATGAATATCAATTATATGGTAATTTTTATACACTCACTGATTACAAAAGTATGAATTATTCGAGATACTAAGAATTTCGTATCCGATGCATAGATTACCTTCGCCTTTGGGTCCTCAATGCTCTTCAACTATTGCATTTGTTTGACTGTCTATATATTTTGATCTGAGCGTCAGTGATAAGTCTTATGTAGACGAGACGAGTGTCTGGTGTATCAAATAACAAACCTAGCACTTTTGATAGCTTGTTTTGTATTGTAATCTTTTCTATATTTTTGTACTATGCAAATTTCATCTTTGACCATAAATAAGTGAGGTTTTAAATCAAATTAATCAAGAAAAAAAAAACGTCGCATGTTTTGTGCCAATATAAAAACCACTCAAATTAAGTAACTTTACTTGACACAATAGGCACATGTATTTCTTGAAAAAAAATAAAAAAATATTTTCTTCTTACTTCATCTATTGTTCAATCTTTACACTGATACCAACATTTCAAAAACATCTTACATGTACCATTAATATTTTTATTCAATGTGAAAATTAAAGAGATCGTTGTGTTAAAAGACCTCGAAATTAAAATTTATCCCGGTAATTGTCATAGTAAATCTTTAAAATGATGGGCCATTGCGACGACACTACCTTCGTAAATAGTAATATTCCCGAACCTCAGTTTCTTCGTGTTAATATTTATGTATCATTTTACAGTTTTGATATTTTTTTGAGAGGTGCAGGGGATACAATATTGTTTACTTATCAATCAAAATCAGTACCAATGATACATATCTCCTTCAAAGTCATGATGTGTAACAGTGAACAATTATGGGTCAATGTACGGCTTTTAATTCGGAACTTTTGTCCATATGAATAAGCTATAAAGGGCAATAAACCAACTCTTGTAAAACAATTCAAACAGGAAACATTGTTTTTTTTATAGCTCATTTTTATTTCGTACATATTTTTGTATTATTTAATGTAGATATAAGAAGATGTTGTATAAGTGCAAATGAGACAACTCTACATCTTAGTCACAATTTGTAAAAATAAATTATTATTAGTCAAAGTACTTCAACACGGAGCACTGGCTCACTCCAAATAGCAAGGTATAAAGGACCCCGAAATGATAGTGTAAATAAATTGAAAAAAACAATGGTCTAAAAAGGTAGAAACGGCAAACACCTATGAACCCATTAGCAAACGTAAGCTACTGAACATTTGGAATTTTCAGTAACAGACTATCAAGTTTGATTCAGATAATCGTCATTTAAACATGTTACAAGAAAAATTTCTAAGTCTAGATTTCTAATAGTGTTGTCGGTTTAATTTAGAAAGGTTAGAACCATCATGTTATAATGTATAATCATTGTCCATATTTCAGATAGACGTAATCAAAAAGACTTTCAGCATGGGATCAGGGTTTTCACAATGTGATGTATGCCGCAATCGATCTGCAGATCGACGCTGTAAAACATGTGACAAGGATATTTGTAATGAATGCTATAGACATCACTCTCATGGGTTTGCTGCAGCTATTTTTGGAGGCGTACTTACTCTCCTAGAAATTTTGTCTTCCAGCTGATGCTTTGATTGATTTACCAGTTTTATAAATACTGTCAAGCATGGAAAACAGAAATATTTCAGAACTTATCCTTTAAAGACAGCAGAGATCAGTGCATTTCATTTTCCGAAGAAACCCTTTTTGAATGAATTGTGTAGATGACTTTGTTCATTTGTAATGCTTCATGCATTTGTTTTTGTTTATCATGTTAATATTAATTATTATATTTATAAGCCATTAGTTGTTATAGTGGTTTGATTCTGTAGATGAACTTATTTTAATGATTTTTTTTTAATCCTTGAAAGATATCCATTACTCGACTTAAAGGAGGTGCAAAAGATAACACAGGGACATTCAATCTCATAAATCGAAAATAAACTGACGCCATGGCTAAAATGTAAAAGACAATCAGACAAACAATAGTTCATAAATCACAACATAGAAAAACATGAACCAAACTAAAGCTGCGGTGATCTCAGGTGCTCTGGAAAAGTAAGAAAATTCTGCTTCATAAATGACACCCGTCGTGTAGCTTATATTAGTACAAACCTGGTAATAACTTAAATTTGGCAGGACACATTCGTGAGATATGAACGTGATTGTAGTTTTGACATAAGGAACATATCCGCTCTCATCTGTGAAACGGATATTCCAACAACTCTCGTGAACGCGTCTAAAAATTTACGAAAAGGATGACTTCAACTTTACCATTTCGAACTTTTATTTTAATATCTTTTGGCTTGTGAGCAGCAAAACTTCCAGAAATATCGTATCTATTGGGAGATACATACGCCGTATGCAGGTGCCTCTGGAACGTGGCTACCTAGAAATAAAAGAAGGACGAAAGATACCAGATGGACAGTCAAACTCATAAATCGAAAATAAAATGACAACGCCTGGCTAAAATGAAAAAACAAACGAACAAAAAATAAAACACATGACACAACATAGAAAACTAAAGAATAAGCAACACGAACCCAACCAAAAACTAGGGGTGATCTCAGGTGCTCCGGAAGGATAAGCAGATCCTAATCCACATGTGGCACCCGTCGTGTTGCTTTTGTTATAACAAATCCGGTAAATAGTCATATTCGGTAGGTCACATTCATCAAAGGGATGGGGATTGTCGATACGACGTAAGGAACGTTTCTGTTATCATTTGTGAAACGGTTATTCCCTAACGGTCAACCAACTCGTGATGGCGTGAGAGAATAGTATAAACATGCATAACGGAAAGTAAAGTAAAAGGATACTGCCGGCTTGCTTTCTTCTTAAGACATTCATGTATGAAATAAGCATCATAAGAATAAAAAAATAAGTAGACAAGAAAAGGGCATTTGTTTCCAACTGGTATGCCAATAGGTTCTGAAAACTACGTCTACAAAAATTAACAAATATTTTGTCAATAAAAAAAATCAATAAATTTAAGAATGGAAGCATCTTTATGATTTAAGAGAAATTTATGTTTTAATCAGGTGAAAAATAAAATCACAAAAAAACTGAACTCCGAGGAAAATTCAAAACGGAAGTCTCTTATCAAATATTAAAATCATAAGCTAAAACATATCAACCGAATGGACAACAACTTTCATATACCTGGCTTGGCACAGTAGAAAATGATGGATTTACGGTGATTGTTTTACAAAGTAGGATGTATGTCTCCATAAAAACAAGATAGTTGCAATGTATTTATTAAACAAAGCAATACTCTTTCAATTTGTCAATTGTTTGGAATATAGAATTCTTGTGTAGAGTGTAGAAAGATCAAATGTTTTACTACTATTTAAAGATGACAGAGTCTTAGAATTTAAGTACCCTTAAAGATCTTATGAATTGATTTTCACCACTTCTAACATAGACTGTTTCATAATAACTTTGAAGCCTGGCTTTAACTGCTAATAAAATTGATGTTAATGATTTATAAAGAGGTTTCGTGCAGCAGTTTGAAGACCCAGCAACATACCGTTGTTTGTAGGATCACTTATCAATTTTAGGTTTACACTTCACAAATGGAAGATCCAGTTTTTCATCTACCGTTGATATTCCAAAGGAATATAGAACAGACCTATGCATATCCAGGATTTCCTCTTGAGTTAGTGTTGTAGAGTTTTCAAGTGGATTGTTTATACCTAAATAAACTTATCATAGATACCAGGATTCATTTTGTATTTACACCAGACGCGCGCTTCGTCTACAAAAGACTCACCAGTGACGCTCGAATACAAACAGATAAAAAGGCCAAATAAAGTACAAAGTTTAAGATCATGGAGGACTAAAATTACTAGAAGTAATCATTTATCAAGCATTTTATTTAATTATGATTTAAACACAGAACACGACTGTGTTTTGAGCTTTATCAGCTTGGAAAACACCACATTTGTTACGAAGGGCAGAGTGTTTGTAACATTTTGGTCTTTAAAAATTGGTGTAGTATAGGTATAAATGAACCCTCTTCTTCGAGTTTTGCCTATTGTCTTGCTTAATTAGAGACTAAATCCAACAGTATTTCAAGTTGTATTTCTAATTGATTGTTTTAGCCTCACGATATTTCGGTCCTTTGGATAACACATTTCCTAATGGTCTCCGGTAATTACATGCCCTGCGGATTAAATATGAATAGGTGATAAGCATAGGCGCAATAAAGATGTTCGACATGGAGATCCTAAAAAACGTGTTTATAATTAAACTTTCAGTTGCAATTAGTTTGGTATAGGTATAAGAAATAATAGGCACAGACTGATTTTCAAAGCGGTTAATTTAAAGGATATAGCCCAAGTTAACGAAATATGTAAACTAACACAGATATTAAACTTCGAGGGAAATTGTAAATTCAGCCCTATAAAGCTCCATTAAACTAAACCAAAACCTTCTAAATAATTGTGTTCTTAGATATCGGATATCTGAATTAACATGTGCGTTATAACATTAAACACAGTTATATATAATCAGATTGTAAATGTCACCATTATTGTTCTGACCTCTCTAGTGATAAGTATGAACGTTCCACGTGCAATCCATTGTCTTTTTAAATAGGTAGTTCATATTAAAATGTGAAATTATTCAAGATAGCTGGCATATATTTGGCACAACTTTTGGTAAATTTCCGGTCCTCAATGCTTTTTAAACTTGTGTTAGCTGTCTAACTGTTTTGATCTGAGCGTCACGGATGAGTCTTGTGTAGACGAAACACGCGTCAGTCGTATCAAGTTATAAGCCTGGTACCTTTAATAACTATTTACACCACTATATAAATACATTGACATCTTCTTTTCGTTCGTCATTAATAGGATCCCAGTTACAGGATACCAGTCCGGTACCCACGCATGAAGTACCTTCATAAATGTACTATTTTTAAAATGGGATATTGTACCGAGATGAAAAAAGATGTTTAAATGTGTACTATATCAAAAGGGTACTCGTTAAACTTTCAAATTCTGCTAAATTTTAAGTGATTTTTAAATGTATAGGGTGGATGATTATGTGAGTAAATATTCCAAATTTTAATTTAGATTTTAACCAGGAAGTCAATAAAATGGCCCTATTAATACTCAAAACAGTATTGCTCTCTTTAATGCAGGTTATGACCCTTCAAGAATCTTCCCAGAAACAATGATCGATTGATTGATTGTTGGTTGCTTAACGTCCAGTGGCAAATATTTCATGCATAATCAGGACGAGAACAAGGTCACAATAAATACAATAGGTAGGTCTTGTCATAATAGAGGCCATTTGAGATGATGGTCGGGGAAATTGGACTGCCACTGGAAAATGAGGGTATATTGGATAGGGACAGAAACAATGCAACGGGCTACTAGTATGAGAAATAACTGAAATTTTAAAGTTACTTTTCGGGAATAAAATCTAACCTTCAATTTGAAAACAAATTGCATTAAAGTAAATAGGGGAAATAATTGGATCCTTGTTTCATCTATATGTCATAATTTTATGTTATTAACTAAAGACAACATTGAATCAAAAACATTGACATATGTTTTGAACAACTGATTGATGTTTCTACGTCAACCGTTGCTCAGTTACAATCATAAGAAATTATTAAACAATGTGACCTTTATGCTGGTCAATATAAATGCACTGTTGGAAAAAAGACAATAAATTTATAAGTGGTGGTATTTGTGAAGTAAATGGCACATGTAATATGTATAGTAAATGATAAAACTTGAATCGTCCGATTGAGTGGAAATAAAAATAGAAGTGGAAGATCAAAATCCTATGAATAATTCGAATTATAGAAAGATGTAAGTGTATTGATTTTCATATAGCAAAGGCACATTTTTTATTCAAACAAAATATCTTCACTTCTTCCCTAAAATATGCAACCATCCTGTTGGTAATGTTTTAGATGTCGTCGTCTGTAGCCTTGAAATAGAGCTTGTACCTGTTAAATAGCTATATATATATATATAGAGTATATATAACAATTGATACTACATTGTATATTTGGCAATGGTTTATTTCTTATGATTGAGTATAATAATAATAATAAAAAGTGATCTTAATGATAACAAATCTGATTTCCACGACACAATAATCCTTTAGGTGCACATGAAAACAAAAGTTTTTTGAAGAAGTTACATTAAAGTTAATCGCACGACTTCTTGTTTTTTATGTACATGTTTTCTCATCATAACATTTGTTTAAAATCGTCTTTCGTGATATCTAGAATCAGTATCAAATTTTGATCAATTGAGAACAGAAATTGAAGTTATGCAATACAATCGATTCGATTCGTTTACATCAAAATAAGTTACAGTCATGTTGAAACCCTTACATTTTTAGGTCTTCGAGCATTTTCAATATAAACGCTGATTAATATTTTTTTCAAAAATAAAAAAAAAAAAAAAAAAATATGCTTAGGTTTGATTAGTTTATGTAAGTTGAAAATGTAGAAACTCGTAAATATTCATAGGAAACATCTGAATTAAGTTTCAAAATGTTTACGGAACGTTTCACCAATTCTTTTTTCCCCATTTTATCATGTTGGGATATGTTAAAGCCAACTATACAGTAAGCCTTTTGTTTCATACTTGAATGCCTTCAGTGGTCTATGAAAGTTGCTCACATCAATATCATTTGGACTTTGGTCGATAGTTTTTTTTATTGGCAATCAAAACACATCTCTTCATATCTATAATCTATGAAAACAAGCACTCGAAAATAAGACGAAATACTATTAAACACACTGTCGTTTGTTTATATAAAGGGTTTGTCGAATAAAGAATTTAATGATATGTTATGGGAAATTAGTATTAAATATGTTAAATGTCTTAATGTATTCATTAATCGAAATATCGAAATATTCCTTTTTTGTTATTGTTTTCTTACTATTTCGGAGATAAGAAATAGAAAAAAGTGCACATAGTACAAACCACATTGGCCACAACTGTAGGAACAATGCTCCTTGTAAATCGACGTACATACACCAGGTGCCTGGCAGTTAAAGAATGTATCATCGACACAGGGATTCAAAACTGACCCTGAAATTGGATAACATATATTCGATTTAATTATTAGTATTTCAAGTATTTTCTCTATGGTCCTTGCTTGTTTTACAGCCTGAAATATGTAGTAATTTCTTTAATATTAAAAGCAAACAAACCCAATTTGAAATGGCAGTTTCAGTTATTCGTTCTGTAAATTGTCTTATTCCTTTAATTTATTTCTGTAATCTTGTCTTTCCTCGATATAGTAAGTTTGATGGCTTTTGACAATTCAATTAAAGCGGCGACGGCAATTAAAAATCAACCAATCAATTGGAGTAAACTTTTTTGTGAGTATTTAACCCTTCCATAACATGTGACAGTGCATGGTTAAGCAGGACAACTAAGAGCAAACTGTAAAATATATAATTGGAAACATTGGAACGATAGTCTGACTCATCAGATTAACAAGTTAACCGAGTGCAAAAACAACTAACCAAAAAAAAACCACATACTCAACAAATTAAAGTGAACTCACATTAACTCAAAGCAAGTCCATGATCTCAAAGACTTATAAATAAGTTAAGTAAAATGCCTTTATAAAAAGTGCTGAAAGAGATATACCTTTTGCAATGCTAAAATAAAAGTATAATATATTGACAGCGTGTATACCGATTATAAATTTTCTTACATAAATACCATAAACAAAAGCCATGCAAGTTTTGTAACTCTTACCTTGTGTCCCTACCGTTTTCGTTATGATGGTTGTCTTTTGTGTAGTCTCAACAGTACTCGGAATGTCTATGGTGACAATTCCTGTAGGTGGTGGGATGCCACATCTTGTAGTTGCTGTGAAACTAATTCTGAGATGACGTCCTGCATTAACATCTTTGTCATAGTTCACATTTGTAAGTACAAATTCTTTGTGGTCGACACTTGTAGATATGATTTTCGCATCCCATGGCTACCAGAAAAAAAAATATATATACATTTTTAACATACACAGACACATAACGCATAATTAGACATATATGTTCAGCGAAATTTGATTTGACCAATAAACGATGATTTTTTTCGATGGAGTTACTTGTTTGATATAATGATGAGTGTGTGTTTTCTGATTCATTTGCCTCTAGAGTTTTAGGTGGTACATTGACAATATTTCACTATTAACTGGGGATAATATTTGCCACATAAGTTACCACAATTGAACGATGGGCCGGTTAGTTCGATAAAAATTTAAAGACGATATAAGCTTCTTAAATAAAAATTAGTTCGACTGATAGAATGTCAATCAAAATTCATGTTTCAACATTCTTTTCATTTACTGCAGTTATTTGTTTAGATAGAAGTTCATGATAAAAAATAATAATGATACATTCAATTTACCTTGCTAGCAACACAACACAAATACGATGGAATGTAAATTCATTCTGTTATGTTCCATTGACGTCTACATTATGTGCGCATGCGCAAAATCTCACTTTATTAACATCGAAATAAATACAAATGTATTACCTGCAGTTTGTATACTACGTCACTGAATTTCAAATGGATATTCCATCCGTGAAGATCTTCATGAGGAACTAGAGTTATTATGCCATCGTAACCACAGTTCCAGGCTATCACTGTATAAACCCCCTGTTCCTCAGTGCTTACCGATGATTGATGTCCTACAGTTGACTTATATGGTAGCTGTGTACTACCTATTGCACTAGACGAATGTGTTCCATCCGAACTTGTTCTGGTTCCTACAGTTGCTTTATACGATAGCTGTGTAGTTACTATTGTACTAGACGACAGCGTTCCGTTCAAACTTGTTCTGGTCTCAGCAGTTGTGCTTGGAACGTCTATTGTTACAGTTCCTTTAGGTGGAGGGATGCCACATCTTGTAGTTGCTGTGAAACTCATTCGGAGGTGTTGTCCTGTCTGGACATCTTTGTCATAGTTTACATTAGTAAGTACGAATTCTGTATGATCAACACTTGTAGTTATGATTTTCGCATCCCATGGCTACAAGAAAAATAAATTAATTATACACAGACTCGCGTTCATAACACAAAATAAGACATATGCCTTCGGCTAAATGTGATTTGGCGAATAAATAATACAATCTTTTGGCGATGAAGTTGACTGTTTGGTATAAAGATGTATATGTCTTTTCTGATTCATGAGCATCTTGAGTTTTTGGTTGAATATTGACAATATTTTAACTACTAACTGGGAGAAATATGCAACCCATTTGTTCCCAACATCTTTTAAGTCTAGGATGGACAGGGAAGTGCGATGAAAATGTGAAGACGATCTAAGCTACCCAAATACAAATAAGTTTGACTGATAGAATGCAGATCAAATTCATGTTTAAACATACTTTTTATTTCATGTATTTCTAGCAGTTATTTGTTTATTCAAGATAAAAAAAAGATACATTCAATTTCCTTGCAAACAACATAACACACATAAAATGTTCTTCTCCTGTGTTGTTCAAACTGACGTTACAATGTCAATTCTGTCATCATCACGTGTTATATTGTTCTACATGTAGTTAGTACATGGATTTGTTTTCAAGGCGAAATTAGAACGTCATTTAATAATGTATAGTTGTTCTGTTTCATTGGCGTCTACGTTATGTGCGCATGCTTCAAATCTCATTTTATCTCTTTCATATTCATTTGTTAAAATTTACTGTTTGCAATAGCATGAATTGTTCTATATATATAATAAGGATGTTCTTATCCCGGGCATAAAAACAATGCCGTATTTGGCAAAACCTTTTCAACTTTTTATCTTCAGTGCTGTACAACTTTGTACCTTTTTCACTTTCGATCTTTTATATCTGGGCGTTATGCATTCGGTCGGGTTTAGTTTTCTGTAATTAGTTAATACTTCAGTTTCTTTATGTATATCTCTTTCATATTCATTTGATAAAATTTACTGTTTGCAATAGCATGAATTGTTCTATATAATAAGAATGTTCTTATCCCGGGCATAAAAACAATGCCGTATTTGGCGAAACCTTTTCAACTTTTGATCTTCAGTGTTGTACAACTTTGTACTTTTTTCACTTTCGATCTTTTATATCTGGGCGTCACTTGTAAGTCTTGTGTGGGCAAGGCGCGTTTTTGGCGTATTAAATTTTAAACCTGATGCTTTTTGTTATCTATTAATCATGTTTTTCTTTGTCTAATATGTTCTATTAATTTGTATTGTAGTCCTGTAATATTATGTTGTCATTTCAATGTTATATTTAACTTTGCCATTAAAGTGCGAGGTTTGGCATGCCACAAAACCAGGTTCAACCCACCACTTTTATTCCCTTTAAAATTGTCCTGTACCAAGTCAGGAAGATGGCCATTGTTATATTATTGTTCGTTTCTGTGTATGTTGCATTTTAACGTTGAGTCGTTTGTGTTTTCTCTTATTTTTGAGAAATTGAGATAAGACGTGGCACGGTACTTGTCTATCCCAAATTCATGTATTTGGTTTTCATGTTATATTTGTTATTCTCGTGGTGTTTTGTCTGATGATTGGTCCGTTTCTGTGTGTGTTACGTTTCGGTGTTATGTCGTTGTTCTCCTCTTATATTTAATGCGTTTCCCTCGGTTTTAGTTTGTTACCCCGATTTTGTTTTTTGTCCATGGATTTATGAGTTTTGAACAGCGGTATACTACTGTTGCCTTTATTTATTAACATTGAATTGAATAAAATGTATTACCTGCAAATTGTAAACTACGTCACTGAATTTCAAATGGATATTCCATCCGTGAAGATCTTCATGTGGAACCAGAGTAATTTGTCCATCGAAGCCACAGTCCCAGGCTTTCACTGTATAGACACCTTGTTCTTCACTGCTTACCGGTGACAGAATTGTAAGTAGGTACAGAATGAACATTTCTTAAAATGCAAAATTAAATTAATGTATTACGCTTTTGATTTAGTTGGAGTAAAAAGACATTTGAAGAAATCTGATTATAAAAGGGTTTTCAACCGGTGATCATTCGAAGCCTGTATCACAAATATGGCAAACATATTCCATTTTGGTATTTATAACAACTTATAAAGCAATGTTTATCGTGTATTAACACATTATTCATTTTTACATACATTTTGTTTTAAGCGTTTCGATCCGTCAGTGTTTACTAGTCCATCAGCTGGTAGGGTAAAATTTCAGTTCTGTGTTACACCCCAGAGTACCGCAATTTTTTCGTATAAATCTAAAGAGTAATATCTGAAGAATATTTTAAGAGGTCTTATACTTTTAAAAAAGTGTCCAAAAGGGGTTAAAAGTAGCAAATAGACTGACATGTATCGGGAATAGTTTTGACACAACATGGTAATATTTTTTTCAACACATGCCAAATGAAGTTCCCAATTACCTTCCCTTGTTGCTCTTGTAAACAACAATAAAAGTTCCAATATTTTTCTATGTAAGAATTCATAAAACCTTTTATTGATCCCTCACTTACATTGCAGTATACACTAAATTCCGAGTAAAAATAGAGTATCAACATAAGGTGACATCAGCAGGGTTTTCGGCTGTTCGATTTCGTTTAAGCTAAGATTTACAAAATTTATAAAACAAGAGCAAATTCATTGAAAAGTGAAGCAATATATAGGGGTAAGAAGGAAAGAAACATAATGAAAAACACTATCATAAGAGGAACAATGTAAACATTACGAAAAGCAAATAAATCGTAACCAGATGGTATGTCAAATTGACATTATTTTGTTCTTAAGAAAGCAAAAAGTCTGAAGAAATTCCGCAACTGACTATTTCACCTTCGTTCCTAGCGATGTGTGTCGATTGAATCTTAACTCAATCATCACACAGCTAAAACATAGAATATAATCAGGCACACCTCTATTGAGTTCGATAGAGTGCACCCTTTTCAGATAGCAAAAATTTAACCGTTATTTGTCATTTTTTACTTTATAAAATAATTTGGCTCACAAAACAAAATTTAATCGACAATTTAATGTTCGTTTTCGGTTGCAAATTGATAAACTTAAAGTGCTTATGAGCGCACTCAGGTATAAATATATTGTAGACTGAATCGAAGACGGTAAACCTTTTTTGGACAATTTTTTTTAGTATAACACTTTGTATTTTATTCATAAGATAATGAAATTGAGTCCTATCAAAAAAAAATCGCGGTACCCTGGGATGTAACACAAACTCCTTAACTATAGCGCTTTTGAAAAGTAGCTGATGGATTATACGTAAACGCAAAGCATTCTTTTCGATGACTATTGCTTCCCTATTTTGACATTTTAACCTAATATGTCTGTTTGTTTTGTTCACACATCGATGTCAATATAATGGAACTGTATGTGACTGTCATAAAAAATAAAACTTTACCTATAAACCGGGTTTAATACACCATTTTTTTAATGCGAAAATGTATGTACTAAGTCAAGAATATGACAGCTGTTAACCATTCGTTTGATAGGTTCTATCTTTTAATTTTACTATTTTCTAAGTGACTTTCTGTTAAATTTCGTTCGGAGTACGGTATTTTTCTTATTTACTGGGATAAGATGATTTTATCATATGAACATAAGATAAAAATAAAATCCCTTAAGAGCGCAACCCTAATTCCTGTGTTCCTTCATTTGGAGTTCAATTCGGAAAAATCCTCATCAAAGTACACTTTCTCTCAAATGACAATTTTATTCACTAATGAGTCTTTTGTAGACGAAACGTGCGTTAAGCGTACATATTTAATCCTGGTATATATGACCCAAACTCCTTCAAAATATAATAATGTGGTTTCAGTAAATATTATGGCATGTTTGTAGATTATATCTAAATTGCTGATCGATTTTTGCTATGTCCTGTCGATTTTTCTTTCAGTTTTTATGGAGTTGAAAACAATGAAGTAAGAAAAAGAAAGCAGTCGTCTCTTTTTACACGGATGTTGTCAAAAATCCTATTAAAATATATAAAATGAGATTTAGGGTAGCCGCCAACCAGTTATATATTTTAATGTAGGTTTATCTATGTGCAGCCGCTTGGCAAACAATATATTTTAATTATCGTTGATCATCTAAACGAGATTGATTTTCTGGATCGAGCCGGTACATCGAAAGTAAGTACAGCAATCAAGTTGAGATGACCAATGATAATTTGTTCATCGCTATTTCACATATGACGAAGTTGTTAATTTCATTTACAAAGGCAGGTGCATCCTTAGTTTTAGCGATAATTGTTTATATCACTCTTACTGTGCTGAGAAAGAAAATAATCAAGGTTAAGATCAAAGTAAAATTTCGTAAAATAGAGATACATGTAGCTGTCGGTCATTTTTCTAATTATGAGATAATTCATATGAATAAATACATTCATACTAAACAAAAACATTTGTTTACTTATCTAAAATTTTAATAATTCAAAAATCAACCGGTATTTATGTCGTTCTAATGTATACATCGAGTTGCCTTTACTAACCTGTGACTTATCCTTATATCTCGTTTATGAACTGTTGAACATATTAACGTATCCTTATCACAATGACCTGTCATCCAGTACAGTCCTCAGTAATTAATCAAAGTACTTAAGTACTGAACATCGGATGACTGCAATATCTGGTGAATGATCACAGATACTTGTCTCAGAAAAAAAACTAATCATATCTCTATACCTGAAAGTTAGATTTAGGTACATAGATACTTTTTTCCTCAGA
Source organism: Mytilus edulis (assembly GCF_963676685.1). Lineage (NCBI taxonomy): Eukaryota > Metazoa > Mollusca > Bivalvia > Mytilida > Mytilidae > Mytilus > Mytilus edulis. The sequence goes on from NC_092356.1 coordinate 58,210,624, forward strand.
CAAGTTCCTTTGTGGGTGATGAATTAATAACAGATAATTCAACCTCACGTCAGTTATATTTATAGTTCTTTTCCAGTTTGCATGCCTGTGAATTGACAATTTACTAACATAATAGAAAATAAAAAGGAGCGCTTATCACCATTATACACATTACACAATATATATCACATGCAAAATTATGCTAGATCACAAGTAGCATAATGCTAAAAGACATGTGACCCTACGCTGACAAAAACGTTTAGTTCTGTTTTATAGTGATTAAGATTATAACAAAATGTTGACACCATATTTTTGAAAGTTGACCTGTGTAATAGTGTTCGTTCACACATCGTTGTTCATATAATTGATTTTTATGCGACTATCATATAAGAAAGAGGATTAGCTAGCAGTAAAATCAGGTTTGATCCACTATTTTCGACATAACAAAATGCCTGTACCAATTCAGGAATATGACAATTGTTATCCATTCGTTTGATTTGTTTGATCTTTCATTTATGCCAATCGATAAGAGACTTTCCGTTTAAAATATCCGAGGATTTTCGTTTTCTTTGGGTTGAAGTCGTCAATGAATTCAAATCACAACATATTGCATTTAAGGAGAGCATGATGTAATGAGAACTCTTAGGTGGTTAATAATATAAGAATTTAGCTATGGTCAACAAAAATAACGTAATAATAGGAAATGAAGATTTCTTTCTTTTGTCAAATATTTCTTCTAAAAACTTTAATAAAAAAACCAATGCAAATGCATGCTTATATTTATTAAGACTTGAAAATAATTTCTTAGTTTTGACTGTCTTTTATTCGTCTGTAATCATGATTGGTCTTCGTTACCCGTCTACATGTAACCATCCTGTTGGTGTCGGTGGTTTTGTTGCTAGTAATATGGAATCTGTGAAAACATATATACCAACATTTAATTTTTTTTTAATATATCTAAAAATCTAAATCAAGATACGATGCATAGTTAATCATTGGTCCTTTGAATACACACACACTTTAACATTATCAATTCTACATTGTACTACTATCTTTGAATATTATCCTTATCGGTTCAACGATTAAATTATACATTTTGTAGTTTGAAAGTTTTATACCTGAATACATTTGAATTGTTTCCTGTAATAAACACGTACAGCCTATTTATACTTATGCATGTATATTGGCATTGCAACAGTCGTGCTTTTTTCAGTTTACCCATCATGTCTTTACACTTAAACTAATATTAGAGTTGTATTTTTTAAACCCATTTACAGATGTCAAATGTGGAGCAGGATGAGCTGACCCTTTCAGGTCACCTGAAATATATCCCGGTTTTTTGATAGGGTCATTAGTTTTCTATGATGTGTTTGTATACTATTTCTTATCTTTTCGGTCTTTTACTTTCTTTCCCCCCCCCCCGAACGACGTTGTCAGTTATTTTCGAAATTATGAGTTTGAATGTCCCTCTTGTGTCGATCTCTTTTCTTTGAAGTCGCGGGGGAACTTGGTTTATTAATAAGTTGACATTGCGATTTGGTAGAGTTCAATTAAATCAATTGTAAAAGGGAAAAGAACATATACATTGTCATATCGGGACCTTTTATAACTGACATAGCGGTATTGGCTTTGCTCATTGTTGACGGCCGTACGGTGACCTATAGTTGTGAATGTCTGTGTCATTTTGGTCTCTTGTGGACAGTTGTCTCATTGGCAATCATACCACATCTTCCTTTATATATATATATAGGAGTCAGTCAAAATGGTTATGTTTGTATAAGGAAATCGTTCTAATCATTTTCAAGAAAATATAAATTATTTATATATGTAAAAACATAATACAAACCACAAAGATTACAACTGACAGGACAGTATTGTTTTAAAATGGAGGAGCAAACAGTGGGGTCCTGGCATTGGACTAATTTGTTATCATCACAAGGCTTTTTGGTGGTAACTGGTACTGTAATATACAACATAAAATCTTAAATGTCACTTTTTTTGTTATCAATTCACAGCTTTTCTAGTTTCTAGACTCGTAGCGTTTTAGAGCTTAATGATGTACTTAGGTGATCTTAGAAAAAAATAAATAAATCAAGAATTTAAAATTGATAATATTAGCTGGAAGAGTATAAGTTAAGGAACAGAATTAGCTAAAAATATTGATAGGTCATAGAGCTGCTTTTCAAGATATTTGATTTATAAAATATGGCGGGTAAAGGCTGACTCTGTCTTTTACCTTATATTTGCATTGGTATTATTTGGGTTTCAAATCAAAAGAAGGAAAATCAAGAATCTGCTAAAATTTTGTCAAATGACCTTATATGAGCTTTAAATCTTATATTACAATATAAATAGGTGTTGTGGGGCAAAATATTTTACCTTATATCGTATGGAAAAACACCAAGGAGTCCGAACATCTGACACAAATTTCAAAACCTCACCTAAGTACATCCTGAAGATATTGAAACCGAAATTATATTATCACAGGAAACAATATATCAAAATTTTGAAAATATTTGGTAAAAGCGTTTTCAAATTATTGCATGAGCAACGCTTTAAATGTGACTTTTTGCTACTGAAAGGTCTACAACTCAAAAACCGATGAAAGCCAAAATCGTGAACAAACGAACTTGCCCCTTGTTTAGTAACAGACAACAACATATCTAATATTTCAAAATATTTCCAAAAAGCGTTTCCAAGTTATTCCAGAATCAACGCTTTGTGTATCACTTTCGCAATTTAAAAGTCTACTACTCAAAACTATAAAATTTCTTAAGTTAAAATAAAAAAAAAGAACATGACCTTTATTTAGTCACAGGAAACAACTTATCTAAACTTGAAAATATTTCGTCAAAGTGTTTTCAAGTTATAGCACGTACACTAGTACTGCTTAGTAACCTCCCGGTCGCACGATCGCCGTACACCACCAAATTAATAACCGAAGATGTTCTCTAGAAATCCGGTTAGAAATGACAATAGAAATTTATTGACTAATATATATTAAAAAGAAATCACCAAAGACACCAGACATATCAAACGCGCGTTTCTAGTACAAACGACTCGTTATTGACTTTAGAATCAAGGTCAAATAAGGTACGAAGTTGAAGAGCAATTTTAAGAAATGTAAAGGGAAAGGGACGACTTTCTTTACTTTGGTAATAAACAATATGATGCAAATATCATACAACAATAACATTGTAAGATGACTGTATTGTTTCAACATACCACACATTTCACAACTTAACGGGCAGCTGCCTCTAAAAGGTGAGTGACATATAGCTGGATCCTTACAGTTGATTAATGGTTCATCGACACAAGGTTTTAATGTAGTTTTGACGGTAAGTTCCTGTCCAGCGGTTGACATAGTTGCTGCTTGTAATGATGTAACCGTTGTAATTGGCATCGCTTTTGAAGAAAATAAATGAATATATGTATCTATCAAAAACATATTTCTGTGCTGTTTATCAACAATATTTTAAAATATTGGGGATTAACCCGAAGTCTGGTTTATCCAAGTTAATCTCAATATGTAACGTCATCTGATAAGTTTTTCCAGCAGTACATTAGTTAATATTTAAACACCTTTTTACTACATATATATCACGTAAAATGGGTGGCCCAAAGCTTAATAAAGTAGTTTCCTAGTGTTCTATCACAATGTATGTGTCAAATAATGTTCAGCTATATTTATCTTTAGGACAACATGAATGTTTAAACAAACATTGCAATGGTTTGCTTACAAACTCTACCTACGATCCTGTGCAATATACATTTTCTAAATTAAATAAAGTATACACAATCACACATGGACACAAACACGTGCACAAAAGAACACATGCATATCTTCATTCATTCATCTCATCTATTCATCTATCCGTTATCATGGTAACACATATTGAAGCAATGACTTTGTGCTGTATTCTTCAATCTATAGTTTTGTATTAGTGTATTCTGGATTTTTACTTTTCGTTGTTAGTTGAAAAAGTCAACCGTTTGTTTTTTAGTCTATACATGCCATACTGACTTCCCCTTTTTTAATTTAATTTAAATTATAGTTTTGTTTTTATATCAGTTTTACTTGCGATATGTTTTTAATTAGTGCTATGGACAGTCAATTATCTAACATGCAATTGTCAAGCTGATATTTTCTAACAGAATACATACTCTGTAAAATAATTCGGCTATAAAAAATGATTAAAGAAAACCTTGATGTTGAACGATTTTTGTTAGTACACAATGTACATACCCATTGTTACCTTACCAACTTTATGGTCCGTCTTTATAATTGAGTTTATTAAATCTGTGCCAAACTCTGCGTATTAAAATGCATAATGAATAACATTTTAAAAACATTTATACACAATGTTATTTTTTCTGAATATTACTTTGTCTTAATTAACCATTTCTCTATTATACATTTTACCTATTATTCTCTTTTTTTTTTTATTCTAGCACCCTATTGTTCTATATTTTTCTGGCTGTTTTTGGTTGTTTTTTTGTTGTTGCCTTTTCTGTAGTAATGACCCTTTACTCCCAAGTATGTAAACCACACCAGGACCGTCTAGAATTGCATCTTGAACAACCCACACTGCCTAGTCATAAGAAGTTTTTATTTAGTATGTGTGTGTTGATTTCACGTTTATATTATGTGTGATATTCTATTTTATATATGTCCCATGTTCGTTTTGTATCTGGTATAGTCTTTTCTTCGACCTGAAAATAAAATAAATTTCAAATATCTCATCCTTTTATTTTGTTGCATTTTGGGTAATGAAGGACTTTAAGATTTGATAATGCTCAAGGATTAGAAAAGAGACACAACAAATCTAATGTATGTGGCCTTATCACTGACTTATATGGATCGGCTGGCACTTCTTCACTTTGTCAGCTGTAACTTTATATAGACATATATAACAATAATCAAATTTCATCAAAAGATCTACAGTCAACACTGCTTAAAAGACCACCACCTGTATTCCACAAAATCCTGTGTTAAAATACCACCAATTTAAGATCGCTCTATATAACATTTCATATTAATTGAATAGTTATCAAAGGTTACACCAATATTTTGCTCTCACTTAAGTGGTCTCCTAAAACAGGTTTGACTGGACATGAAAACTTTTACCTTCATATCGCTTTATGTTTTATAGTACTTAATCCAACGAGCACTCTTCTCTAAACGGATAGAATTCTTATCATTACAAGGATCATGTTACTAATTTGTCAAAAACAGATAAAATTATATTATATTACTTACGTAATCCCAAGTGAAGCACTGTATATACAAAATTAGTTTATGTTTACAATGAATTCTAACCAGTGTTTGTAAACACTTAACAAATATTCCAGGCTTTATATTTTTTTGTATTTATTTTGAATTCACTTACCGGAAAAATAATTTAAAAATCAAATTGTCCTTTTTTCTTTAATAATATCATAATTGTTTTAATTTCTACAGTCGTTCGTGTCTTTTTTTAATGTCTCTGTAAAGAAACACAGTAGTATTACTGCTTAACGTCCTTCCTTCTCAAATTTAAATTTTGGTATATATTGTCAAATCCATATGTATTTATCTATTTTTCAAAACTGAATTAGTAATTCAAATGAATGGTATAAATAAAAAAAAATAGATAATTTATACCTTAATGTTTCATTACATGCTCTATACTTATTATGACAGTGTATGTATTGTGTTTGTAAAGCAGTAAGGAGGTGTAAAATGTTGACCATTATAATAATGCTTCTCCATGTCAAAATGATATCAGAACTTTTGTACCTCAATGCGTATACATATAAGCAACGTTTGAAAGGCAGCCATTTTGATTTGATGAGGAAAAATTAACTCGCAAACCTACCGTTTCACGATTTATAACTAGAATGACAGATATAAACTTACTTTAAGAATTATTTCATTTTATTTCATAGTTAGCAGCACCAACGAAACTGTCCTGTTACATCTCAGCAGGCGTAAAGGTTGTTAAAATAACAACTAACGTAGACAGTTACTATTTAAATTGGAATTAATACATTGCTTTGTTTACAAAGCCTATACATTGGATATAAAACATGACTTTGTTTATAAAGCCTACTGTAAATAGATTATGAATATGGTTACAAAATTTATTTAATAAAGACAAATATAGAATATGGCCTTGCCTGCAGTCCAAAATAAGAACGTCTTAATAGAATGTGAGTTTAATATATATATCAACATTTAGTCATATATGTTTCAAACGTATACTTACATCCTCTCTTTTCTGAAGAAATAAACGGTACTAAATAAACGACATAGAACTATAAAAATCAATTTATTTATAGGTAAGATTTATATGTTCTTTTATGATAAGTTTCGGATAAAACATGGAACACTGTATTGTGGTCCATGTGGAATGATAAATATTTAAATAATTGCTTCGGTTCTTTTATATTCCTTTTTCATGTTGAAAAGGGATCTTGATGAAATGTCGACATTTTTACACGTTACCGTGTAATTATAAACAGGTTGAAAAGTAAGTAAAACGAAAATATAGCAAGTCAATTAGTCGACGGATTACTGCTAACGAAAAAGTTGATTTACGCAACCTTATTGTGTGGCTGTATCAAATCATGCTAACTGACCATGCGTCATTCCTTGGTATTTATTAAGCAAATGAAGATATGCAAGTTGTATAAAAAAGGGGCAACTATACCAGAGTTGCTGCAAAATAATATAGGGTATAATATATCCAATGAATGAAATACACATTTGAATAATTTAAAATAATGATTTTACTTCGAAAAAATTTCTTAGTTTATTGCTTAATATTATCTGGAATAAAAGAATGTACAAAATATGTGTAGCAATGTATATTAAATTGCGAATGTGTCAACGAAAAGAGACCAACAGAGCAGAAAACAGCTAACTGTTACTCTATAGACGAAATAAAAGGCATTTAAAACACTGTAAACTACAAATATTTTTTCATCATATAGATATCTACAGAAAATACTTACCAGATCCCACCAAGTTGTCTAAAACAGAAATATATGAAAAGGCATCAAATAGAACAATTTCGAATTCGTGAATTACGACAGAAAGCTATATAAAATTATACCATCATTGATAGAGTAGCGACTAGTAATAGGAAACATTTCCAGTGTTTGTTGAATAAACTTCGTTTATAGTAGTCGTAGACTATGTGTCTGTGAAAAGACATTTAATTCTTAGCGCGATTGTAATAAAAACAGACAGGCAGTATTAATAGTATTAGTCATAAAAGCCACTGACTGAGGAAATGAACACGACAGGCTACACTATTTGTTTAACTTTACCAATGTTTTGCTGTTTTGAATATGTCTGGTTCTTTATTACAGTATACATACCACAGCATTTATTTGAACATGTTCCATCTTTGAAACGCACGTATTCTGTCATAGTTTCCTGTAAAGAAAACATTAGCAAAGTCATGATCAGCAACTGTCATCAGCCTTGCTGCTCTTTAAATAAAAAAGCGTATTAAAATTTTTTTTTATAAACCCTCATCACATACGATGGAGATTTTATTAGTGTGTTTGTATTTTTGTTTGATGTTTTTCATTGTGTCAATCTGATGAGTTAAGCACTTTTTAACTGACTTCTATAGTTTGTTTGTATGTTGATTTGTAACATGACTGTGGCAGGTTACGGGATAGTCGCACGCTCACAAACATGTTTATCCCGCCACATTTTTTCCCATGTCAGGAGCCTGTAGATCGTTGGTTTTTATTGATCATGTCTGTCATATTTGTTTTTTCGTAAATAGTTTTGTTATAAGTTAGGCCGTTGGTTTTATCAATTGAATGGTTTTATATTTTCAAAGTCGGAGTCATCAATAGCCAACTATGCGGGATGGGCTTTTGAAGGCTGTACATAGGGTTGCCTAGCTATCGTCCATTTTATTTTAACTTTGTATGATAGTTGTCCCAATGGTAATCATACCACATCTTTTTTTTCAAAATGTATGATTTAAATTTCTTTATATTATATGCTACAGTAGATAGACATTCATGGCACAGGGCTGACGATGTCAAACTGTTGGAAAGACATGTGTACTGCGAGAGAAAATAAAGGAAAAAACTTAAATGTAAAATCACAAAAATACTAAACTCCGAGGAAAATTCAAAACGGAAAGTCCCTTATCAGATGGTAAAATCAAAAGCTCAAACACATCGAAAAAAAAATGGATACAACTGTCATATTCCTGAATTGGCATTTTTATGTAGAATATGGTGGAGTAAACCTTGTTTTATAGGAAGTTAACGTTCAGTCAATAATATCTCCTATTGATATAAGTAATATGAGGTAACGAAAAGGGGTCAAACAGTTTCTTTGGTGTTTAGAGCCCATGTATTCTTATCCAGATCACCCATTCCACGAATTTGTTTGAAAATTCTGGAATCGACACTTTTACATGTAAAGGCCTAGGTTCAGCAAAACATCAGTTGGTTGCAATTGTCTTTTTTGATAATTTTAAAATACAATGTAGTAATGAAAAATGGAACATGTAACATAAGTTTAAAATAACGAAATATCGCTCGATGAAACATTATTAGTTTGTACAGAAAATTAATAAAATAAAATATGTAAATATAAAAAAAAAGAAAAAAAGAGTCAAATATATAACAGAATATGTAAATTACCACTCCATTTATTTCGATGATCTCAATCCATTCTTTTGATATCCCAGTGACTAAGACGGAATCTTTCAAATGTTTACATCCATGTACTCCTTTTGATAGGCTAATAAACTCAACACACGCTAGTCGAGGATCAGGAATAAAGTAGCAGTCCTGGTTAACCCCATAGGCTATATTAATTAATATTGCCCATATAGTCAGACAATGCAACATGTTTTTGAGTCTATACGAAAAGAAAAATCAAAAACGTACTTGAGATATAATGATAAATGTACATGAGATGTTAAATATATCATAGCAGCAAATCCTTTCTTCTTTTATTAAATGATGTTAACATTGTCATTTAAATATAATTGTTCAATTTTTCTTTATCCTTTTTTCTAATTATTTCTTCGTGATATTCTACTATATGTTTCGAACAATAATGTAAAACTCTCAAAGAGCATAATGACCTTGACACATAGTTTCTTTATCCTTTGTGCTGCATGTTGTTATTTAAAATAAAGTAGCTGTATTTTACGAAATGTTCTAACAACGCAAAACTTTCAAAATGGAAACTGACTTGACACATATAGTTTATAAATTATATACGTCACGTCATCAGATTTAATTTGTAACACCATTAACATTTTTGTGAAAACACCATTAACATTTTTGTGAAAACAACATTTTTGTGAAAACACCATTAACATTTTTGTGAAAACACCATTAACATTTTTGTGTAATTTGATATCGTCACAGCAACTGTGATTTTACAACATTGCATTAGGAAAGAATGTAGAGCAATGGTAGTAATTTTGAAATAAATCAGTTAGTAGATCTTGCTAGCATTCAATAGATTGATACCTTTATTTCACTGTTTTGTTAATTGATTATACCTCTGGTAATGTAAACTTTGTATGTATCATCCTTCGATATTCAGGAGCGTTTCACGATTGAAAAGTGCCTAAATATATCATAAAATTACGAAATGCAGATGGCATCGAATGACTATTAACTTTTACTAGCAGAGGAAACTTATTACAATGAAACCTGAAAAAAACGGAACGTATATGTGACTATGAAAAAGTCGTTAATTGTGAAATCATAAATACAAATACCGTAATGACTATGACTCAGTGTCTGAGTAGAAAGTTGATGAACCAGGGGTATGTCAAAGCACGTCTCGTCCTTTTTCTAAAAAAGGTTCATCGAAAGGTACCAAGACCTTGTTGATAAATATTCCGTATCAACTTTACAAATAATACACGATGGTCTTGATGTATAGATTCTGCGTACTGATGTTGTTTATCATCTTAACAACGTGTTTTATAGTTCTTTCGTTTGTCTTTGTTCTATTTATAATACTTCTTTAAAATTTACTGTTGAATGGTTCTATGTGATATCCGTTTGACGTGGCTCGGTATTTATACATCTCGTCAATGTGTGTGTATTGTCTTTCATTTTTGGTTAGTGTGTTTTGTATATGAGACTTTTTGTATTTCTTTGGTTCTTATAACATGACTCTGTACTTTAAAAGATCCCGTCAGTATGATATTGTTCTAATTTATTCCATTATGATATATTTCTATTATGAAAAACAAAATACGTTGAACCACAAACGTCAAAATCATTCAATACGTAGTGGAATTAACTATTTGTGGATTCTTATAAATTCTATATATAAATTTTGGACTATTTAAAATCTCAGGTCTATTTCTGAAATTTATTCTTACATACTTTTGATTTTTTAACCCTATATACTTACATTGCCTACGTAAATTTTAAAATTGTTTGTATGCACATTGAACAATTCTATGTGACGTATACAATTTTCTGACGTCAGACACACAAATCAATGAATGTGTTTGTAGATAGATGTTTTTGTGTTCTGTTAAATTGTTCCTTTTAAAATTGTTATACGATGATGACTGATGTACCCATATTTTGACTATTTTATTTATTGTGTCTGTTTAGTTCACGCATCAATGTAAATATACCGGAATTTGATGAGACTGTCATCAAAGTGAGAGGGTAAGCGCTATAAAACCAGGTTTAATCCACCATTTTCTACATTTGAAAATGCGTGTACCAAGTCAGGAATATGACAGTTCTTGTCCATTCGTTTTGATGTGTTTTGTTATTTGATTTTTGCCATGTGATTATGGACTTTCCGAATTGATTTTCCTCTACGTTCAGTATTTTTGTGATTTTACTTTTTACTAGTATTATTTGATATGTGTGAATATTGTGACATGAACCGTACACGTGTTCTCTGTCCAATCGGTGTAAACAAGAAGAGCCACTGGTAAAACATGTGTGATATAAAAAGGAATACTGAATAAACAGTTCTCGCTTCAAAGATATGCAGCCCCATTGCTTTCCCGCTGACATCTCTTGACAGGCATTCATGTGAAATTGTTCTGTACATACTTTCTTACCGCTTTATGTCGCTTGAAGTCCAAACCTTGTGATATCAAAGATAAACTGAAGTTTAAAGATTATCATACGTGATTGTTCACGATAATAAAACTATATGTATGTGCTGCCGGCATGACACAAAATCAGCAAAATCTTCGACTAAGACTTGGATCAGATAATAAGAAAAAAAATTACACTAGATCTAATTAGGAGTTCATTTTGTTACTGGGGTGCCATTTGCATTCGAAAAATGATTTTCATTCATATATTTACTCTATCCAAATATCCGACCTATTTGCATTTAGATTACAGACCAAGCGCTATTAAGTATGGACTGTGTAAAAAAGAACATGCTAAGTTCTTAAAAAAAAACGTGTATCTGCTAAGAAAGAGTTAGTTTTTGCTTTCGTTTAAAGGTAATACCAAGTATAAACATACCTGTCAAAAAGATTGTTTTAGATCGCTACAAAGATATAAAGGAAAAAGAAACGTACATGATTACCAGAGGTTAATATAATTGTTCATCCTTGTTTCTGTTGTATATGATACATCAAAGTCACATTACTTATGGCTGAAAATATCTTGAAAGGACTTTACATACTTGAATGAAACATAATTATGGAACTTTAAATCTACAATACACAGAACCTGACAATAAAGAGTGCTGAGAGTTTTGCACATATATCATAATGGAATGTGTAGCGTGTATGCAGACAGAACTATTTCAAAAAAAGTTGACATTATCTTATCATTGATTTTTTTTTAAATGAACTTGCACTTTATTGTTCATTAAAAATTGTAATTGTTTTTTCTGCATCTATAAAATAACTTTTTGATATATTTTATTTTATTTTATATTGAAACCAACACGACAATACTTGTCATCTGTTGTATTACTTGGTGTCCGTCGTCTGGTGTATTATTTGGTGTCCGTCGTCAGTGTCTAAATTATTTTGCTGTCCACTTCCGTTTACCTCCATAATCCGAACACCTGTGAAAACCGAACAAAACACAAAGTCCCATGGGTGTTCGGTTTGGACAGGTTTCACTGTACATGTGTCATGACTTATTCAAAGGGAAACCTTGTTATACAAGTAGGCCTTTATATGTATTTTCAAGATATCATAAAAGTTTATCAACAAACAGGAGGTTATAAACAACCATATGTTTCAAACATTGCTACAAAAACTGTTATTATCCGGCCAAATTCCCTTGTCATCGGAATAAAAACTAGAACATGGGTTTGGCCACTGGTTCTTACCACTTACTCGTGTTGAGGCCATCTATAGCCGACAACGCAGTATGGGTTTATCTCGTTGTCAAATGCTTTATGGTGTCCTACAATTACTTACTACCACGTCCTTTAAACTCTTGTGGCGTTACTCTTTTAAGTCTTGTCTCATTGGCAACTGATCATATCTCCTCATTTTTATACAGAAATCCACATATCACAGACCAAAGATTCACGGAGGAGTATGTAATTGAGCATGAATAAAATAATTTTGATTCGCGTCACCAACGTTACCATGAAGAAAAATTCATCTTCTCGTGCTACTTACTAGGGGATTGGGTTATTATGCCTGATCCCTGGTTTTCCCCTTCAGCACGCTGAAGAAAAGAAGGGTCGTGCCAATTTTTCCTGGGATAAACTACTAGATCGATCCAGGTTTCCCCGCGGAAAAACTAGCACAAGGGAAACAGGGCTATAAGACACTGGCCTTTTTTTACCCGGACTTATCACGAATTCCCATGGGTAACAAACGCAAGTGTTTTTAATCCACAGGCATATGTCATTGACGTCATAATGAATGAACAGACGTTAATAAGTTTGACATAAACTTTTCAAGTACCAGTAATCTTCCAGTTTGCTAGTGAAACAAAGAAAAATACTACTTTAAAAGATTACAAATATAACTTTAAAAAGATTATCTGATGTTCATCATATGCATTGGTTTCACACAACATGGAAGTCTTTTTGAACTCGTTCGCTGCACACACTCAACAAAAAAATTACTCACAGTTGATATTTTACAATATCAATATGCAGACAACCTGATAATCAGTACTTATACATACTTGGAAATCAAACATTCGGCATTGATCATTCCCGATGAAAGTAAACACAGAAAATCGCTCGAGATGAATGCAATTAATACAGTGTTGTTTTCTTTTTCATAGATATCACAACCTCCGTAGTCAGTACATCGGGACTTACTTATTTCACAACGAACCTTTTTAAAAATTTTCTTTAAAAATTTAGAAACTGATATTTGGCATTTATGAGCGTTCCTGAAAAAGTTAAATCCAGAAATGCGCTTTTGGTTCATGAAATTAAAATTTTAATCAGCATATATATGTAATGTATGTCGTTTATGAATGTGTGGTTTTGTATTTTAAAAGTATTTCAGTAAACATGTATAGAATATGACTTTCAAGATTATGTCTTGTGACTGTGTTGGTAATGTTTTCTTTGTATTCATATGCTTTGTTTTTGTGCATTTTTTTTTTATATATATTGACGATACAAATTAGCACCACTTATTGACGCAAATTTTATGATATCTTGCAGCTACCCTGGTGAACATTAGGTCCATTTAGAACTGCAAGGTGAGTGTATACGCAACCGTGTAATATGAACCATGTCACACAAATCCCATGCAGCTACAGGGTGTTTAAAGATATAGAACTTCGGAGTAAGTTTATGTCTAAAATATATACTAGTAACTCATTTTGAAAAAGGCAAGAGATACCTTGAGAACATTCAAACGCGCAAGTCGGTGAAAAACTATTAACGCCATGCCAAAAAGAAACCCTGTGTATGATAAGGACAAACCGGCCCCAAAACACTTCACAGAAAATGAAAGAATGACTAACACGAACCAAACCGAATATTGAAGGTGCTTTATACTGCTTTACAATATGATTGTCATACGAGCGAGAATGTTTGGCATTTTGTAAATAGGAATCAAACAGGCAAAATAATATTCATTGCAATATACTTTTATCATTTCTTGTGAAAATCTAAATCAAGAAATAGGCAACTATTTATATTATATTTATTTGGAACAATAATTCCTTTAATTGTTATCTGCCTACAATCCAACATACTATTTGTCGGAAAACATGCTTGGTCATCGTTACCCTTTTACTTGTAACCATCCCGTTGTAGTAGGTGATTTTGTTGTTGTCACTGCTTTAATATTATAACCTGTAAAAATATATGGAAAATATGATGGCAATCAAAGGAAGAGGTTATTTCAATCTTATATAAAAATGAATATCAAAGAATAATTATTTGAACTAAATTTGGAAGCGCGTTGATCATTCAATTTCGTTTCGACAAGCTATTGCATTATTTGATATTGTAAATTGTAAGGCTAGTTTGAATCGTACTCTTTTTTAAATGACGAATTGGATTTTTTGTTAATTCTTAAAGTGTTTGTGGATATTGTCGTCTTTCTTAATCGTGGATTTGTCTGTCGTAGAATTTTTGAGATTTGATCGCTTCCTAATTTTTTGCACGTACAAAATGTATTTTAATCAAAATGAGAATAAAAAAGTAAAATCACAAAAATACTGAGCTCTAATGAAAATTCAAAACGGAAAGTCCCTAATCAAATGGCAAAATCAAAATGATAAAACACATTAAACGAATGAACAACAACTATCATATTCCTGACTTGGTACAGGCATTTTCAAATGTAGAAAATGGTGAATTGAACCTGGTTTTATAGCACTCACATAAAGAAAGCAAAACTTTGAAATGTCAGCCCAAACCAAATTGTATTAAAAGAAAGTGGTTATTTTCCAATTTGAAAACTATAGGCGAAAATTATATTTAACTAACCACAAAGACCACACGTTTCAGGGCAGTATTGTCTATATTTTGACAAGCAAGCTGATTGGTCCTGACATTGTACAAATTTGTTGTCAACACAAGGCTTCCTGGTCGTTACTGGCACTGTAATATAAAATATATGATTTCTATATTCACAATACTTCTAAACTAGGAGCAGTTTAGAACCTTTTGTAGTAGAAATCTTTCATTCTATCTAGTTATACCTTAGAACGTATCAGGACAATGTACATTATTTATTCAATTTCAAAATGGCGCTCTAAATGATTAAAAATTTAAGAGGATTACGAAATACCGTCTAAAAACGTTTCGGTAATTCTTTGATTTGGATCCTGAACTAAATTACTGTTCTTAGACATTTTATTTATGGTAAACTACTACAGATACAGATAGATAAAAATGTAAACTTAAGAAGAAAATTGATGGATGGATGATGGTTTAACGTTCATTGGGATTTTTTTTAAATTATGGCATTGCCAGGACGAGTACATGGCTGTGTAATAAGAATACGAGCCCTAGGACTACAGTTGTACTATGTACTAGATATATGTAAAGGATGTTAAACCTGCAAGTTCTCAAGTTAACAAGAAGACATATCACCCTAATAATACAACCAGTCTTTGCTGTTTGCCGTTTGCTTCCATATGCCGCGTGCTAAGCGAGCATATATATCCAAGTTTTTGATTTGACTCGATCTGGAATCGAAACCCCAATCTTCAGTGCTCGACACTGAACAGAATATACACATGCGAAAAAAGTATTGGTGCATTTTTCTTAAAAGTTAGACAGAAAGAATGAGTTCATGATATTATTTTGTAAATTCATTCATTAATATGAAATTATGCAAACATAAACTACAAGTAATTGTATACTAGTAAGTAAAATTAAATGATTGAACATGTAATGACATCACTCAAGCGTACCACAATCTCCACAACTTAACGGACAGCTGTCTCTAAAAGGTGACTGGCATATGTCCTTGTCGTGACAGTTCACTAACGGTTCGTCGATACATGGTTTTGAGGTTGTTGGAGGCTGCTCTGGTGTGGTAGTAATAGCTAGTCCAGTTGTTGTTATCGTTGTTTTTAGTTTTACAGCTGTTGTATCTAGAATAAATCAAAACGATAAACACGTGAATAACTTAATTTTTAAAGAATGACAATTACTTCAATTCAAAATTGTTTTACCAAGAGGTGTTTTATGTAAATGAAGGGAATAAGAAGTAAAGTAACAAAAATACCGAATTCCAACGGAAATTAAAAACGGAGAGCCCTTTCTTCAAAGGACAAAGCTGTCATATTAATGACTACGTACAAACATTTCCTTAGGGGACGACCATTTGATATTCTGCGGGAGGAGGATTTTGAAAATAAATGACTCAGCTTTGATAATCCCCCCAAAAAATGATTTCTTCTGTGGTAGTTTGAAAATAAATTACCTGCCTTGCAATGTATTGAAAATAAATAACTCAGCAGGTCTAATCGAAAGTATGAGATGGCACCAGATTTTCATAAACTTTTCTTTTTTCCCCAAAAAAAATCGGAAAACACTTTTAATTATAAACGTATAAATATTATTTAAATATACTTGAAATGTCTGAAAATTGGTTTCAGTTAAATTGAGGTAGATTGTCTCAGGAAAAATTACCTCACTTTTATTTTAAGAGGGGCCGTAACTACATTGAGGCAAACGCCTCATGTAGGAAATTTCAAAACCAAACGCTTGTCTCCATCAAATTGTGTTCACGGTCAGTGCCTTGCAAGAAGCAAGTTCTGTTTTCCTTCAGATGTAGCCCTGATTTTTTGGGATTAATGTTTCTTATTTTTTTGTCTTTTGTTCATTGATTGCCCTTCTGTATTTTGTTAGTGTTGCATTCCTTTTGTAATCTAGTAATTTTGTTATGAACTTGATCATGAGTTCAAAAAAAGTAGCAGCCACAGACTTTAATAAACAGCTGCGCCATGAGCGCATGATACGCCCGACGTCTTATGTGGAAGTCTTATGCAATAATCATAAATAGTTTATGAGAAAGTTTTAAGCAATAACCATATATTGTTTTAGAGACACGGCGGGACATGTGAAACCCCCCACCCTGGTTTTTTTTTTAACAAAAACTAAATATTACCAAAATAAAATTTTGAATCAAAACCAAAAAGTATACAGATCTTTAGATTAATATATCAAAGAAGTGTGTAAAGTTTTAAGCAATAGTCATAACTAATTTTTGAGATACGGCGCGACATGTAAAATACCCTCCCCTGTTTTACAAAATACTTAATAACTCAAAAATAAGATTTTGAATAATTACCAAAAAGTATACAGATCTTTAGATTAATAGAACAAAGAAGTGTGTAAAGTTTTAAGCAATAATCATAAATCGTTTTTGAGATACGGCACAACATGTAAACCCCCCCCCCCCTTTTTTTACAAAATACCAATAACTCAAAAATGAAATTTTGAATCATCACCAAAAAGTATACAGATATTGAGATTAATATAACAAAGACATGTGTAAAGTTTTAAGCAATAATCATAAATATTTAGTTTTTGAGATATGGCGCGACATGTAAAAAAAAACCTCCCCCTTTTTTACAAAATACTCAATAACTAAAAAATGAAATTTTGAATCATCACCAAAAAGTATACAGATATTGAGATTAATATAACTAAGAAGTGTTTAAAGTTTTAAGTCATAATCAAGAATCGTTTTTGAGATACAGTGCGACATGTGAAAAAAACACACCCCTGTTTTAGTTATAAAGTGCCGTAACTCAAAAAGTTTAAATCTTATTTTCACCAAAAAGTATACAGATCATTTGACCATCATAAGAAACAACCATATTAAGTTTCATGAAATTTGGATAAGTCGTTCTCAAGTTACGGTGCGACATGTTTACGCCGGACAGACGGACAGACGGACAGACGGACGGACGGACAGACGGACGGACAGACAGACAGACGGACGGACGGACACCGGACATTTGTATACCATAATACGTCCCGTCAAAATTTTGACGGGCGTATAAAAACTATGTGAATTCCATTTTTGCTTTATCATTGCACATTGCTCTTTTGATGTTGTCCCTAGAAACTTAAGTCTTACACTGAATTTATACATTTTGCTTTGAGACCAAAATATTGTCAAAAAATTATTAAAACAAAACATGCATTGTAGATTAAGAAAGGGTCTTCGGAACACCCAGAAAGCATGTTTTGTTCTACAACTTCTTGGCCTTCAGTGGCTCCCAAACCCACAAAAAAATGCCTGGCTCGGCTAGGCGATATGGCAAGCCGTTGTGGAATTTAATATTAAAAAATCATTTATTAATATTAATAAATGATTTTTTAATATTAATAAATCATTTTTTAATATTAATAAATCGAATTTTTAATATTAAATAATACGCTGATTTTTTAATATTAATAAATGAATATTTAATATTAAAAATTCATTTATTAATATTAAAAAATCATTTTTTAATATTAAATATTCAGTCTGATTTCTTAATATTAATAAACGAATTTTTAATATTAAATAATACGCTGATTTTTTAATATTAAAAAATCATTTATTAATATTTAAAAATCAACATCAATGTAACCTTAGCGTTTAATATAAGGCAAATCAATCATTATCTGTCAAACGCTTTAATGATGATTATTGGACAAGTCGGTCCGTAGAAATTTTGGAGACTAGTCTGTGTTAAGTTAACTCGGACCACAGGCACTAGACGTTCTGTCAATAGTATAAAAATATTGGCAATTGGAAGAAAATAGTGTCCATATATATAATATATTATATATATGGACACTATATTATATATATGGACACTATTTTCTTCCAAATGCCAATATTTTTATATTATTGACAGAACGTCTAGTATATATATGCATGGACACTATTTTCTTCCAATTGCCAATATTTTTATACTATTGACAGAACGTCTAGTGCCTGTGCTCGGACCATCTTATATCGACCCTGACAAGTATTTTAGGAAAGTTTGAACTATTTAATGATTATAAACCATTAAATATTAAATGTTTAATTAGATTTTCTTTTAATAGTTTCTGAACTTGCCAAAATAAAAGCGTTTTAGGAACAAAACAAATTGAGAATGACCGATATTTGGCAAACATACCACAGTACCGTGGTTAAATATTCTGCATTGCCCCTATCAGAGCTTTGAAAAGATCTATTCATATCAATATTTAAGTTCAGGAACAAATCAAAACATAATGTCACATTCAAGTGAACCACTGACTAAATTCTCGATCGATTTATTTACTTGGGTCGACATAAGCGATTTGTATGCATCTTTTTACTAGTCAAATAAGACACGGAATTTCGACCCTTTCATTTTTTACATTCAAATAATTGTAATACGATTTCCCTAACTTGGAGTCTGGACTAAGTAAACATACAAACTATTAGTCCAATGCATACAGTTGAGTTACCTTGTTTCTTCCAGGGGCGTAGCTGCCTTAGGCACGTTAGGCACGTGTCTACACATAATTTTTGTATAAAAAAAAATAATAAACAACGCTATCTGCAGATGCACGCCAGAGAAGTCGTCAAAACTCTTTAATTATCAAATATCATGTATACACTAGTAACTATTAGTGAATGGAGTATTGGATATACTTAAATGTCATCATATCCCCCCTTTATATAGAAAATATAACTAGAACTTTCGTTCAGATCATTTCGCTTCTATCAACAAATGCTAGAACAAACCTCAACTTAGTTATAAGTAAATGAGCTATAACGACAAATTATTCACCAACAGAGAAGCCTTTCATGTCCCTCTCTGGAACGAGGCGTAAATTTTTGTTTTACGTAAGGACTTATTGCCACCTCAACTTACACACATGATTTTTTGTTAATTAGTTGCTGGTTTTCAACTAGCTTCCCACTTAGTCTTCATTCTACCTACATAAAACCGTGCCAAAGTTGGGCGTCCGTTTGGCTGTGCAGGATGTATACAGACGCAGTCAATTCAGGTCAGAATGGGGACGTTAAATCCGATGCATGATGGAGAGAGAATGCCACGCTCTCTGCACGTTAAGAAACTTGCAACAACTCTTTGAGGGGTTCGTAGGTGGTCTACTGAAATTTTAAATTTATGTTCCTATCCAATAAACCCTCATTTGCCAATGCATGGGATTTCCAAATGTCCAGACCTTCGTCCTCGACGACCCCTATTACAGAACCTAGCTTCCTGTTATATTTATCATTATTTTGATTTTGTCCTGAACATGCATGAACTATTTGCCACTGGACGTTAAACAATCCATCAATCAATCAAGCTTTCAGTAACTTCGAGTAATCAAAGATCTACGTGTAATGACCATAAACATGCATTAAAATTCCTTAGCAGGTAGGGAGTTTACTGTACAGGATATAAGGAAATATGAATTTCTTGAATTTTGTTCCAAAGTATGAACAGAACTTCTGCCCGAGGCATTGACTGTGTGTATATCATTAGTATGTGTTTGTGTAGCCAGGGGCAAGATCGTCAATATACATGTACTTTCAATTGACGTATATCAATTATTCCCAATCAGAAAGAAATAGATGTGAAAATACTATATAAGTTATGCTGCTTAATTAAGGGCTTATGTTAATAAAGAAAATGTTGTATGATTACCAATGAGACAACTCTCCATAATTGTAAAAAAGAAGATGTGGTATAATTGCCAATGAGACAACTCTCCACAAGAGACCAAATGACACAGAAAGTAAAAACTATAGGTCACCGTATGGCCTTCAACAATGAGCAAAGCCCATACTGCATAGTCAGCTACCCGCACTGGGCAACACATATTGTAGATATTTTTATTGCACTGGCTACATCTAAATTACAAAAACATTATTGTTACATTGGAGACTACTAGTAGTTGCCGGAATAAATGGTTGGGTAGGGATCTGAATAATTACAAATGTAACATATTATTTAGGTCTACGGCTACCATGTTACATTGCGTTATTGTTACATTAATGCACTTCGATGTACGCTAGATTTATTAAACTAGTCTCTAATGTAACAATAATTTGTATACGACCGCAAATATGTTTGGCACTTCTTTTATAAGAGGCTAGTTACAAACAAACTTTAATACTATATATGTATGCAATACATGTATATGCAGTTGGGAATATAAAAGATTCATTTCTTCAAAGCATGATGATTAATTCTGATTAAATGGGTTCTTAATGACTTGACTATACATGTATAATTTATAATAAACAAATCATTTTAAAATTGAATGTTTTCGAATATCATAAATATAGTTGTGAAAATGAATAATCAGTCCCTTGCTTTGATGAAAATGAAAAATCTTGATTCAATAGTGTAGAAAATGAATAATCTGTTCTCTTTGTTCACAAAAATAAATAACCGATAAAAAAAAAATCCTCCTTGAAATAAGGGGTGCATATGTTAGAGAAAATCATTTCCCGCCAAATTTCAATTGATTATTTCTTAAGAAAAACAAGTACACGGTTCGTATCATATTTTTTATTTTTTTTTAGTTCCGGTATAAATCTATATACAATCAATGTACAACAGTCTTTTTAAAAGTTTGTAATTTTGAAACAGTTGAATGCTATGAATGAATTTAACACATAGTGTTTATGCAATTTTTATTCCTAAAGATTGTAAAATCCGTATTCATCTAGAACGTTTATATACAATGTGCTAACCTTGCATAGTTAAGGTACCAGCTGTATGTCCTTTATGGTCTGGCTTCACAATGGACTCTATAATTTTGGCGCCTAATTCTGAATATCAAATGAAATCCTAATATTAAACGATATGACATACAAACTGCATGTAAATGTATCTTCCATGTTTTAGTATTTCTAGAACACACCCGTGATATCGCGGGTCCGTGACTGAATTAAAGTATATGTAGTGCAGTGGTTGTCGATCGCCACGGTTGGGCCATGTCTGTCATATTTGTTTTTCGTGAATTTTTTGTTTAGCCGTTTGTTTTCTCAATTAAATTGTTTCATATTTTTCAATTCGCAGCTTTTTCTTTTGTAGTCGGTCGACATAAGGTATGGGGTTATATCATTGTCGAAGGCTGTATAGTTCCCTATAATTGCTGACATCCACTATATTTGAACTTTGGTGGATGAATGTCTCAATCATACCACATCTCCTTATTTTTAGTATTCGTATTGTTATCTTAGAAAGTCTTACTGATTAAAATACTAAAATAGGTAACAATTTGACAATATAGTAGTGTCAACCCTGTGATTATGACCCGTGTATATAGCATATTAATCCTGAATACACCGTTTGTTGGTGCGCCTGTCAGATGCGGAACGTACAGATAAGGTAATAGGTAACAGGTGAATATACTATTGGTATCGGTATCGGACTCGACCCGGAACTTCTTAATTATTGGCAATATTAATTACGTGGAAAACAAAAGGGCCTGGAGTGGTGTAATTTTTAATCTACACCTTTGTACTATATTAGTTATATATAAAGTTGAATTCTTTGATTCGTCGTTTTTACGTCATGAAGGCTGACAAATTGGACCTCGTAATTTTAGTATTATAGATGTTTGTTGAACTGCCTACCAATCCGGAGCACCGTTTTACGACAAAATAGATTTATTATAATTCATTTATAGCTTTCCTGATCTAAAAGGTCATGTGAGCATTTCCTAGTACTTGTCGTAATTCTTTATCAAATATCTTCTCCTTTGAAACATCTAGACCAAATGTTACCAATCATTACTTTAACATGTAGGTTTCTAACGGTATTTGGTTAAAAATTTATTTCCAGGGGTTTGATCCACCAAAAAAACATGGCGACTGTTGCTTAAAATAGAACATATATATGGGTAAAATGTTGGATTTGACTTGTATCTCATAGTTAGTGCAAATCTTGCAGTGGTTATTAGTAAGTTTTGTTTATATCAACTGCAAAGTTTCAAGAAAAAAACACTTTGTAGTTATTGCTACTAAAATGTCAAGTTTTGTGTAGATTCCATTTTTGCTGAACTCGTATACATTTTTATTTAGGGGATAGCTGATGAACTGACTCCGGGTGCGAAATTTTCTTGCTGTATATATAAAGAGAAGACATTAGTTGCCTTCGGTGGTTTTCTGCTCTTTGGTCGGGTTTTTGTCTCTTTGACACATTCACCATTTCAATTCTCAATTTAACTTTCACTGGTGTTTATATATTTCTTTAAACTGTTCTGGGTAGAAATTGCAATAAAGTGAAAATTAGAATGTTGTGAGGACAAACAGATGTGTCTTTCTAAGTTTTAATCTTATACAACAGTTATAAGTTAGGGTGAAGGTTGGCGTCTGCAAAAAACGTGTAAACTCGCTGAAATTGTTTGCCCCTATTTTAAGTCGGGAATTTGTTATTCAGTGATTGTCGTTTGTTGTTGCGGTTCATAGGTGTTTCTCGTTTCTCGTTTTTTATGCACAATACTAGACCGTTGGTTTTCCTGTTTGAATGATATTTTAAAATCATTTATGGGGCCCTTTATAGCTTGCTATTCGGTGTGAGCCAACGCTCCGTGTTGAAGGCCCTAGTTTGACCTATAATGGTTTACTTTTTATCAATTATAACTTTAAAAAGAGTTGTCTCTTTGTCACTCATAAAACATTTTTTTCTAGTTTAAAAGAAATATTTAGCATAGTTAACTTACGTATTCCAAGTAAAGACGGGATTAGAATCACTGTAAACATATTGCTTAATTATTTTTCAACTATAAAATCTTAATGCACCAATTCAATGCCAGTTAATTTTGTTTAAAGATACAGTTATTATTGCCTTATGTCTTTTTGGTTGGTGAAATCGTAACTAATATAATTATGTTTGTTAGTACAAAGTACAAATAATGTGTATAACATTTGACTTGATGTACTGAAGATTTTTTTTTCAAATAGAATATTTTATAGAAGAGAAGCAGGATTAATTATTTTTTTCTGCATGTTAATTTTATCATTGCTATATTCATCATTCAGTCATTTATTATGGCTTTTGTAAAATAAATTAAGTATAGAAAGAATTCAATAACAAATATATTTATAGACTGACACATTAAGATTTTGAAATTCTTCATGAAAATGAAATAGTAAAGGCATTACGCGCGATGTTCGTACATGTAAGCGTAACACAACGTCGCGAAATATTCGCAACGTTGTTTTTAAGCAAGTGCGACATTATTGTAAGACTCCGCAAAATCGACGGTGCTTTTTAACTTCTTATCGAAAATTGATGTATTTTAGTTTTTTGAAAAATGAAGAAAAATAACATTTAAAAAAAGCATAAAATTCTACCATTATAAGAGCACTGATTAGCAAACGATAAACGTTTTTACGTCAAAAAATGGCGGTGCGACAACGTTGTAAGCCTTTGAAAAATCGCTCATGAATAAATAACCATCATTTTTCAGGATATTTGTCTTAAAATTCATAAAATTAAGCAAATTAACATTGATATTATAAATACAAATACTAAACTTTTTCCATTTTAGATAAATGTTTTTTGATTCTCAAATCTGGAATCCCAACTTTTTTCCCCGTGGACAGATTTGCACTTGTAGTATGGAACGCTTTTTTTTTCTATGACGTCATCATAACGTCACAAAAAATGCATAAAAGACTAAAGGAACCATTTTGTTAAATAATGGAAAAAAACGTTTTTCAAAATACTAAATTGTTTAGACGAAATCATAGTTTAGTGGTTACAATAAATAAGATATGTTACACTGGACAACATAAAAATAGCCGTTTTTTAAAAATGAAGTTTGTCGCATGCAGCATTAAACATAGTTTCAACAATTATTTTTTCGTTTTTATTTAAAAAAAAAAACATTATTTAAAAAAAAAACGTACAATGGCAATATAATATCACAAATTTATATATTTTGGACTTGCATCTTGCCATCTACACCGATTAACCAATGAGGTACGAACATCCCGTGTAACGTCAAAACATGAACACAATTTACAGTTACATGTGTTGTAGTTTGAATATCATTAATTCATTATTCAAGTAATCATACTTACAACCAAACGTCCTTTCTGTGGGTATAAAAAAAAATAATAATAATATCATCGTTTATAAAAATTGAATTCTAAAATGATTTTTAATTCTCAGAAGCATTCAAATAAACCATCAGTATTTTAATGTCGAATTATTCGAAACACAAATATTTGTCTACTACACCCCACCCCTTCCTAACAGCATATTTGGCGTGACATATTGGTTTCAAAGTTTATGAGCTTCGTATTCGATTTGGCCTTCGAACCGTTTTGATTCGAGTCCCACTGTTTATTCTTTTAGAGCCGAACATTTTATATTTTTTTCAATGTTATGCACTGACCGCTGCTCACTATAAGTGATGACTGTCGATACGATTTTAAAATCGTCTAGTTTATGGAAAGTTATTTGCCCCTACTTGATAGCTGCTTTCCAGTTATACGTTTCGGCTGATAATCTACAAGTATATTCATTTTGCACAAATTAGTAGTGCATTAGGCGTAAGGTTTTGTATTAATGACATCAAAGTTGAAAGTCTATCAACAGGATCAATTTTAAATCTCATTAGGTCATACAATAAAACAATCACTGAATGAAATAAAATAAGCATCATAGAAAAAATCTTAAAGCGCTTAATTTTTTTTCATAAAATTTCGAAAAATCCACCAATGTTTTAATTAGATCCAAACACTAAAAGATAGAATTGTCCCCCGTTTCCCTAGGCCTTGTACTGTATCTAGAACAGCTTTTTAATTTTTTAATTACCTTCAACTTTAATTTTGTTCTTTATTTGGCCTACCATTGAATATGATTCGAGGGTCACTGGGAATTAAAAAGTAAACTAAACGCTCATTTGATTGATAATTTTACAGTGCATTTCTACTATACAAAATATGACCTATATAAAGGCTTGGCATTTAAACATTATGGCATTGACCTAGTACGATTATGTTTACGTGGTAAAGATATACTTACCAGATCTCAACAAATTATCTAAAATAAAATATTTTAAAATGTATCATTAGGAATGTTAACGACTGCATGTACAACAAAATAAAGCCATGTTTGCAAAACAATGATGCAGGAAATTCAATTTAATATATGTTTTGTGTTCCTGACCTTATTAGGACAGTAAGACAGCAGAATGTGGATACGTGTTACTAAATTTAAACTTCATCTTGTTTTTATTCGATTTGGGATTCGTAATTTAATTTCCAAGTTCTTTAAAAACTTTAGTTTTATACGTACCGCAGCAGTTTTTGGAACAATCTCCATTTCGTAGTCGTACGTATTTCGTACTTTCTCCCTAAAAGTAATAAAAAATGGAAGTCACCAACACCCAAACTAATTTTCAATCCTCTCACAAAAAAAATCAAATCAAAACGGTAAACAACAAACTTTATCCTATTATTAATATTAATTGTCTCGGTTTGAAATGATAAAATTACGATTAAATGGTAACGTTAATCCAACACTATTTTCTGACCTCTATGTATAAAAATATAAATTTATCAAAATTATATAGAATAAAGTAATAGATAATACTAAGTATGTAAATGATTTTTTTTAAATATTTTTTCCAGGGCACAACAGATCTGAAATAATGTTCCAAAACAGTATTATGGTTCCTTAAATTATTCACGAACTCTTCTTTATACTGAAGTTGGTATGTACTTCATTTGACAGACAATATGAAATTCAACCTGAGTTGACGTGTAAATTACATCTGTGCAAATAGTGGTATTTCGCATTATGAGATAGTAAAACGTCTTGTACCATAAGTATAATGGCTACTTTAATACATTATATATGGCAAATTGATAAAAACAAAAAAAGCAATTAGGTAGCTACCTTTTGGTTTGTAAGGGGGTGGGGCTCGGACGTTTGAAAACAAAGCATGACAGGAGTTTTGAGTAAAAAAAGCGCGTGGAAAATTTACGTATCAATAAAAAGCAGGAGCGAAGGAGATTACAACTACATGTACATTGTAAGAATAAATGCAGGACATCATTTTTCATCCTAGACCCCCCCCCCTTTCTGCCAATAAATGAAATGGTAGCAGCGTAACAAAAATACCTCTCCTTTAGTTTCGATGATCTCAATCCACTTATCACCATTTATTACGTGTGCTGTCCCTGTGACTTGTACGGGATCTTTTAACGCTGTACATGCATGCTTGCCTTTTTGTATGTCGATATATTCCACACATTCTAGTCTACTATGAGGGATGAAGTAGCAGTCCTGTGTAATGCTTGAAGCTATGTGTATGAATATCGCCAATATAGTCGCACTATACAACATGGTTCCGCCAGTCTATATAACGAGAGAGAAAAATACAGTAAAATAAATGAATTTGTTCGTTGGCCGAAGAACTACTCGGCCCTTTATCGGTCGCTATAAATCATAAACAACTCTGACTCTTATTGAGGTTTCATTTCTTGTGATGAGTATAACGAGAGGTTGTAACTTGCAAAACTTTTCTGTCCCTTGTCTTCGTTTTTTCTGTACCTCTTTATGTCTACACGTTTTACAGAACAGCCGGTTTGTATCTATAATTGTTGAATTTTTCCTAATCATGATTAATATGTTAGGAATATTGTCGTCTGATATTGGTCAAAAACACCAAATTATTCAAACAGATTTCTCTTTTTTTTCCTTTTTTTTTTAAACTTCTTTTTTCAAAACTCCATATATATGCATGTATACTTATGTTTTTAAAACTTATGCATGTAGGATATATCGTGTCCTACTCAACATGGTATTGACATAATAGATGATGGTCTGGGAGGTCCTTTTTTCTGTATTCTTTTTTTGCCATTTTTTCTAATCTTTACATATAATTTATACCTTTTATTCTCTATTCTTTATATCTTACATATCATTATGTTTTATTCTTTATTTCTTGGTCCATTTTTCTCTATTCCTTTTTGTGTATAAATACACTTAGAGGGCGCTAGCCAGGATAGGTTTGTGTATAAATACACTTAGAGGGCGCTAGCCAGGATAGGTTTAACTTTTTGTGTATAAATACACTTAGAGGGCGCTAGCCAGGATAGGTTTACTTTTTGTGTATAAATACACTTAGAGGGCGCTAGCCAGGATAGGTATAAATACACTTAGAGGGCGCTAGCCAGGATAGGTTTAACTTTTTGTGTATAAATACACTTAGAGGGCGCTAGCCAGGATAGGTTTAACTTTTTGTGTATAAATACACTTAGAGGGCGCTAGCCAGGATAGGTTTAACTTATTTAAGTAGATAGATAGTTTTCAAATATTTTGAAAGGGATTCTTTCAGAGATTTGACCATATGTTATTCAAAAGCATAATAAGTGCATTGCTTTCAATTTCAAAGGAGCACTAGCTGCCAAATTCATGTTCACCGATTTGACCCAAATTCTCATATTTAATTTATAAAAATGTAAAACATCAAAAGTATAAAATAAACAATTTTTGAGGACATGGTCTCAATAAGATGTAGCTTCGTTTCGTGTGAAATTTAGCCAAGACGTCATCTAACTTATTATCGAGTTGACCTTCTATGACCATATGAGCGATGTAAACATAAACACCGATATAAATAGAATAAGCAACTCGTGTAATTGGATTTTTATAAGTCTGTTTAATTTTGTATTATAGATTACAAAATGTATGTTTATCGTCGTTTTTACCTTTATATATATATAAACCTTTATATATATATAAGAATGATACTTTGTCGTCAATCATTTTTTTTTACCTTTGTTTCACTTTCAATGTTGACATTTTTTTCCTTTAAATAACCGTACACGGACAATGCATGCGTTATTCTATCTCTTTCTACGGGGTTAAATTGGAGTTCACGTGAATATGGATTTTATGAGGTCGAATTATTCACTTGCAAGTGAATAATTCATTATCAATGTTTTACTAATTTGACAAAATTGAACAATTTTAGCTGATAAAAGCAAGTTATTATTTCACTATTTCACTTTCATTAATGCTTGAAAAAAAAAATCAGACTTTAGATTTTTTATATATCTCGTAGCTAGTGCCCCTTTAAAGATACAATGTATGTTAAACAAAATTCTAGCGGTGCACCTTTAATCAGCGAGAAATTTACATTCACACTGCTGGAACTAATATATTTCGCACATTTCCCTTTTGATTTCAGCTGTAAAATGTTGATCATAACCCCTTATATGTAGTAGACCAACAAGGTCCCGTGCGAAAGGTCAGAAATTATCTACTTACTATGAAGCGTTAAAGAATAGAACGGCAACATAATTCTACCAATTCACGACACTAGCTATCTCATTAAAAACAAATGTTGAGGATCATAATTGCCCTCAGTCATTCTTTTATGTTTATTGTATGGAACCTGATTTTATCAATTTGATTACAGCCACCCAAAATATAATCACAAGTATAGTAACCCCAAAACAGATACAAAAAAGGATTTTCAAAACTTACTTGATTTACAGTAAATACATTACAATCTCGAAAAAAAACATGAAATGCTAGTTGTATGAATTGTTTGTACGTAAATTCTTACCGCTTTGATTTATGTCCTAATTTCAAATATGGAATCTAAGACGAATTTGATTTTTATCTTTTGACCTTTTCAACATATCATTGATAATGAGACCTTCAATATTTAGTGTAAAATAGCATGCACACACATATATACATAATATATGGTTTACGAGACGGTGTGGGAATCATGTGTTGTTGGTTTGTTTGCTGTTTTGTTGTTTTATGAAGATTTTCCCGTCCGATGTCTAAATCACAGCATTTAGCTGGTATTTTTTTCAGTCTAAGCTAGCTGTTCGGTGTGAGCCAAGTCTCTGTGATGAAGACAGTACTTTGACCTATAAAGGTTCATTTTTCCATCCAAGTAACAATTTGTATAAATGAACCTTTATAGGTCAAAGTACTGTCTTCAACACAGAGCCTTGGCTCACACCGAACAGCTAGCTTAGACTGAAAAAAACCCCAGCTAAATCATATTGGCACTCATACCACATCTTCATCATCAACTTACTCATTGTCATTACAACTTTTAGATACTTTAACACTTGAAGAAACAATTTTCTTTTTAAACAATGTCATGCTTATAGTTTGTATAGTATAGTGGCAAAGTTTAACGCGTACGGTCCAAATACTCATACGGTCTGGAACATATCATCTACCGCACGTTTTTTTGTTGTTTTGTTTGACATGGTTAAACTAAAATCGAGAGGTCTTGTGGATAAGATGCTGCATACGGAAAAGCGAATAAGTCAATAAAAAAACGAAATTCCCTGTATACACGTGTTTTATAGTAGAATTGAGCTTTTTAAGTAAATACAACGGGTACATATTGTTTACTGCTACTTCACTTTAAACCCTGGTGGATAATTGTCGTATTGACCATTATACCACATCTCCTCGTTTTATTTTATCCTCATTTTATTTATTCTAAATATCAAATGATTTTCTATAGCCGAAAACTTCTTCTGAAAATAGTAGCAGTATAAACTCACTTATAAAAGAACGTCCCAAAATATACTTGTGTGACATCATTAATATTGCGTGTTGTGATATTTTGTTATCTCAGTATTTATGCTGTGTTTTGCTTATAATGACAATGATTCAAACAAATTAGTTCTATTAAAATTATATCTTTTTAATGATCCATGATAAACAAGACTTAGAATTGTTTGTGTTATTCGTCTTTCACAGTCACTTGTAACAGTGCAAAATTTCACGAGTCTATTATTAAGTCGCCACGAGCATTAGGATTGAGTATCCTAATTCCGAAAGAGATTTGCTGTGTATGGACACATTCCGAACAGCTACACGGTCACTCCACTTTTGCATGGGTTTTGTTGCAGGATTGGAAAAGTCCGGAATGATGACCATATCTCTATACCTCTGTCAACCATGCAGGTACCTGGTACCTGGTTGACTATTCAAGTTAATCAATAAATCGAGTGTTTCTTTTTGACCTCAATAAATCATCTTACATGAGCAATACATATGTAATATTTATCAGTAAGATGATTGACAATTGTTATGGGCAACTTTGTCATTCATATGCAGGACGTAAAAATTGTAACTTGAAGGGATAAGAAAACCTGCGTTGTACAAAACTGATACCGAGCGACGTATTTGTAACTCTAGGTTACACGGTATCCGTACACAGGAAGTCATACCAATATGACAGGACGCATCAGTCTGACTCTAACACGTTTAAAAGATACCAGTCAACAACCAGAAATACAATCCTACAATGGCACATTACTCCGAGTCCAAAACAGACCAACAACGTAACAATAAACAGTAAGACATGTCACCCTACCATGACAATTTTGTTTTTACCATGACAAATCACCCCTGAATGGAAACCTATCGACAATGTTACTGTCAACAGGAAGACATATCACCCTGTCATGACACATTACTCCAAATAGAGAACGACCAACTATCTAACATTCGAAATGGAAAAGGGAAAATATCAACCTACTATGGCACATGAAATAGTCAACAGGCAGACATGTCACCCTGCCATGACATATTACCTTAATCGAGTCGAAACTGACACCCAATGTAACAGTTAACAAGACGACATGTCACCCTGCCATGATCTATTACCCCCATCGAGTCGAAACTGACACCCAATGTAACAGTTAACAAGACGATATGTCACGCTGCCATGACCTATTACCCCAATCGAGTCGAAACTGACACCCAATGTAACAGTCAACAAGAAGACATGTCACCCTGCCATGACCTATTACTCCGATCGAGTCAAAACTGATACCCAATATAACAGTCAACAAGAAGACATGTCACCCTGCCATGACCTATTACTCCGATCGAGTCGAAACTGATACCCAATATAACAGTCAACAAGAAGACATGTCACCCTGCCATGACATATTACTCCGATCGAGTCGAAACTGATACCCAATGTAACAGTCAACAAGAAGACATGTCACCCTGACATGACCTATTACTCCGATCGAGTCGAAACTGATACCCAATGTAACAGTCAACAAGAAGACATGTCACCCTGCCATGACCTATTACTCCGATCGAGTCGAAACTGACACCCAATGAACCAGTCCAACAAGAAGACATGTCACCCTTTCTTGTCACATCACTCTCACTTATAACCGACGTTCAAGGTAACAGTCATATAGAGGTGACAGTTAACAGTAAAACATGTCAACTTGCCAGGACATCCCATCATAATTCTATCATACCAGTTTTTGATACTTATTATGAAATAAGGTTTGTATAGAGTGTTTTTAAAAAATACAAAGTATTAAACGTCGTTAGTATAACCTGGTCGCGGGTGGAACTTTAGACCTCCCGTACTTGAAAATACACGTCATACAATACTTTGAAACATATAAATGAACTAAAATTAAAAAAGTATACAATACTTACATAGTCCAGAGGCTTTTGACTTGGGACAGACGCAAACATTGAATAGTGTTGAACATGTTTTGTGAGAAATCAACTCTCCCCGATACATCTAACCGATACAGATTAAACAAACACAGAAAAAAATACACAGTAAAACTAAGTTTAAAAGAAATCCGAGTCCGATGTCAGAATATGTAACTGTTGAAACTGGCTAGGCATATGATAATAATAAGTACATGAATGAACAGTACACTAGTACTAAAAATGTACTTAATCAAAATCTTCTTCTTCTTCAGGAAGTCTACCCTATCTACAGGGTTACCGCATTTAAAATTTTTGTCTATTTTTAAAATTGCGTTATTTAAAATTCTATGTACTATATTTGAAAATAATAGTAACAGAGTAAGAATAGGATAAAACTAAAAATTAGATAAAAACATGAACTTGTATGTACACTATACAAAATCATATCAGATGTAAATCACTGAATCGATCGTCCTGCATATATACATAAATACAAATTGTTGACATACAGCATTCAATGCATTTTTTTCTTCATGAATATTTATAACTATTCACAATGTAAACCTTTTGATGTTTTGATAACTTTTTAAAACTTGTTGCAAATTTTGCAAATAATTTCATCAGATAATTCATAAACTGAATTCATAAAAACTCTTGGGCAGTATAGGGAGGTGTGTATAACTTATGATTTTCCATCGGAAGAGGGTCAAGTCTCGATTGTTACGTATTGTAAACAATTTGAGGTTCAATCCAGTTCAACCACAGCCTTCCCCCTTTTATGTCTAAATACGCCAATGTAAATGTTATATACTACATTCACTGGATATAAAATCAGTTCGGCCACAACCTCCCCCTTTTTTCGTCTAAATCCGCCATTGTAAATTTTATATATTACATTCACTGGGTGACAAATCAGTTCAACCAACCCCCTTTTTTTGTCTGATTCCGCATATGTAAATGTTATATACCACATTTACTGGATTTCAAATCAGTTCAACCACAACCGTCTCCCTTTTTTTGTCTAAATCCGCAAAATCCGCCAATGTAAATGCTATATATACTACATTCAATAAATGTCAAATCAGTTCAGATACATAGTTTATGTTTACAACTATATTCTCACACCAAAGTACCGTTAACTTCCAATGCAAGTTTAAACAAATGACGTTTTGATTGTGCATTCCTTCTTCCTGCTTCAATAATTATGGCATTTAGTTTATTAAATAACGAAGGTTGTAATAACAACATTACTACATTGAATTAATTATAAATGAAAATATTTAAATTCAAAAAAGAAAAAGAAAACGACACGCCAATCAAATCAGTTAAAGAATAACAAAAGTATACTTTAAGAATTTATCTTTTAAAGACCGTAACTTGATAAGGTAAGTACGGAATTGAAAATTAAAAAAACGGAAAAACCAAACTGTGTTCCATTCAGACACCTATCCTTCAAACTAATATTTAAAAACAACTTATAATTTATATATTATAATGTTTTTTTACAAAACAGGTTTAGGTGCTTTTATCAAAATTGGAATACAGAGAAATTCCAGAATTCGGTTATTTAAACACGAGATTGTCCGACTTATTTTACTTTTAAAATCGCAATGCTCCAAGTAACTGCACTGGCTCAATTATTTTTAGTCTTATGTACAGTGTTGATTAATTCAATATGGATCGTAAAAGGCGGACAAAACTTCGACTGGAAACCAGATATCAATGGAACCAATGATTATACCTGTGATCTAGATTTTTGTACCGGAAACCAGTTTGACGTGAATAGATGTTGTGCTTGTAACTATATTAGATCAAACATTTCAGAGTTTTCCCCCTTGCATGTAGAAATTATAAATAACAAAGGAGAATCTGTCGTAATATTGAATAAGAAGGATATTGGCGCTGTAAATGTTTCTATCAAACATTCTAATGGATGGTTACGTTTCTTTCCGTCAAATCTATGCGACTTCAAATCAGAATTAAAATCTATAGATTTCTCTTACAACCAAATTAAGCAATGGACTAATTTATCATGTTTGTACATGCTTGATTCACTCAATCTTACAAGAAACAGTTTGGCCACAGTTTCGAACTCAACTTTCATTGGACTGTATTCCTTACGATCAGTCGATCTATCATTTAATGAAATAAGAACAATAGATTTACATATGCTGTCGGATCAATCAATACATTTATTTAATATAGATTTATCTAACAACCTCATGAAAACACTTGACGCTTCGAACATGATTGTACAGGACAAATTTTTCTGCAAAATAGACTTTTCGTACAATGAAATACGAGGAATAACCAACACAGATGAAACTCTGTTAACGAATGAAGTAAATCAAAACGGTGGGGATATTTTTTTACGAAACATGAGAGAGGAAATTTACTTCAACGAATTGTTGTCTTATTCTTTCAAAACTATTGAAGACTATCAAAGTCTATTTTCTAATTTTCGTGGAACGTACGACATTAAGAATTCAAAAGCACATTGTGATTGTCACGTAGCAAGATTCCTCAAGTTCTGTCCCGATGACTTTTATCGGGTTTATAAAGCAAAAAATAATGCACTATTATGCGGCTCTCCGGAAAACCTGGTTAACGTAAGTGTCATAGACATACCATTATATAATGAAGTCTTTGATGAAATGATTTGTGAAGTCTGGGACCATTGTCCAAGGAAATGCAAATGCATAGAACAACCAAGAAGAGATCGGCTATTCATAGACTGTTCAAATCAGAGTTTGCACACACTTCCGGCGGAAATGCCCCAATCGTTGTTCAACCTCGAAATCGATTTTAGTGATAACTCAATTATGAATATCGATAACAGGGAATACTTAAAGCGTACAGTAGAAATCAATTTTGAGAGAAACTTACT
This sequence comes from Mytilus edulis, assembly GCF_963676685.1. NCBI lineage: Eukaryota > Metazoa > Mollusca > Bivalvia > Mytilida > Mytilidae > Mytilus > Mytilus edulis. The sequence continues at coordinate 58,245,839 of NC_092356.1, forward strand.
AAAAACAGTCGATAAGACATTTATAGAGAATATACCCATGATGAATAGTGTAAACTTAAAAGAGAATCAAATTACGACGTTGGCGAAAGAAATTCAAAATCTACATCCGGATATATTTCTATTCAATCAGACAGAAGTCGTCTGTGAATGTTCTTCCGAATGGATAAAAATTTGGCGGGAACTGAAGCACGCAAACAAATCTTTTGAATTTGGATGTCGGGCTGAAAACGGACATGGCATTGTGATTGAATTGTTTTCTTTTATTGACCTTTTTTGTGAAACTGAAAAACCAGACAATAGTGCTATTATAATAGGTTTTCTTGTTCTTTTATCTATTTTATCTTTTGTGTTGACTGCCTTATTTTTTTTTCACTTCGAACTTTCAATTTTAGGCGCTAAACTTAGACGGAAAACACACAAGGATTGGAATCGTGACGTGTTTATATCTTTTGACGAGGAAAACATAGAGGTCTTCATATTCATACAGAAAATTCTCAAGCCAAATCTTATTCGAAAAGGCTATAAAGTTTTTTCATCCGACGATATGTTATTCGGTCAATCCAGGGATCTTAAAGATGAGCATAATGTCCAAGTCGAACCACGTGATGTAATCATCGTATTATCAGATAATTTTGATAAACCCAAGAACATTAACGACAATTGCTGGATAATGACCGAGTTTGATTATTGCTGGAAGAAGTTTATTGGATTGCATATTCGCAATTTGATTACGTTGAACTTTGATAGTCTTAGTTCATCCGATTTATCAAACAGAAAATTGAAGGCTGTTAAACGGATATGTCCGTGCGTATTAGTCCCTGATCGACGTCATGAAGTCCTTGCTCGGTTTGAAACTATTTTAGGGGCACCAATAAGAAAGCATGCGTTCAATTAGAACCCGAATATAGAAAATTGTGGAGGGCTACACAAGAGTAATGTCCATCTAAACTTATCATGTATCCTTTTGTTGATTCAATGCTAAACGTATGGACATTTTATAGAAAATCCATAGCTTTTGTCCTTGTACTCTCATATTTGGCAATTTTGGTGACTGATAGATATAGGATTATTGCATGCAGTGCTAGCATTAATTTTCCTTAAAACAAGTTTATTAATGTAGTTAAAAACAAGTTTATTAATGCAGTTATTGGTTAAAACAAATATAAATATTAAGGTTTATGGCCCCTTCTGTAGCCACTTTTAAACTGCAATAGTTTCAAAACTACACATATAATGAAGAATAGAGATAGGCAATTTTGTATATATACCAAGGGGAAACTTGATGCAAAGCATTATTATTTAGTTTGTATATGTGTAGTTTTGAACTTATTGCAGTTTAAAAGTGGCTACAGAAGGGGTCATGAACCTTAACTTTCTTATTCCCGTGATGAATAATGTATGTGACCCTTTGTGCACATGCCTGAGGACGAATTACACAAATTGTTGCTTACTTAAGTTATTAACCACAGTTTTGATTGGGTCCATCATTCTACATGTTCATTATTCGAATGATAGCATTTCAACTGTTTTAATTTGTATGCATATAAAAATACTTTCTTTTTTTTATTCTATGTAGCGACCAATGTTAACATGTGTGTTAGTAGTGTATGCTAACAAATATGTATACTAACTAATTCATGTAATCATATTCATGTGACCATTGTACAACTTACTGTGTTGTTTAATAACAAATAAAAACGTATGTTATTGTCAAATTTATAATATTGACATTTATTTGTTATATCTATGGATAAAAAAAAGTTTTTGAAGGAGGGGTGTAATGTTTTTGAAGCACCAACAGCGCTTGTATGTAGATTAACATGTTTTTCATGACTTACATCTAGAAACAGATAATGACGGTTGAAAACAAAACTTTAAGACAAAAGAGATGATTTCATCTTCCCAATTGTAAACTTTCAATTTCCATATAACACCATTCCAGCAGCGCCTGCATACGGAGTATATATTTCCAAATTCATACGATGTTCCCAGGATTGTATTTCCTGTCATGATTTACTTGATAGAGGGTTGCTGCTAACAAGTAAGCTATAAAACCAAGAGTTCCAAATTATGAAGTTGAAATCATGTTATCGTAAATATTAAGGACGCCATCACAAATTGTTAGACTGTTACGGAATATTCGTTTCACAGATCACATAGGATTTGTTCCTATGTCGTTAATAGAATCCTGTCACCTTTACACGGATATCACATACCGACTTATACTATTTACCGGTGAAGGGTTGTTGGCGAGGGGGGGGAGTTCTTGTTGCTTAGTTTTTAGTTTTCGAAGTTGTGTCTTGTGTGCTTTTATTTATCTGTTTTTCTTTGTCCTTTTTAGTCATGGCGTTTTCAGTTTGTTTTCGATCTAATATTTTGAATGTCCCTCTGGTATATTCCTCCTCTTTTGAAACGATACTTTAGGTTGCGTTGTCTCTCAATGATGTACTTAAGGGGGTAGACCTTGATTCAGGGAGATAACTCTTCAAATCAGTTAAGCGTTTGTAAAAGTCAAGCTCATCAATGTATTTTAAGCATTTACCTGAAACAGATTGAAAATAGTCTATGTAACCTAGAAGCTTAGAATATATTTTTGAAAATGGTTGACACAAACGTATGGATGATTTTAAGAGTTATTTCCCTTAACCTAGGTCTACCTCCTTAATTATTGATAGAGAGTTAGCACCTGTTTTATATACTGCTGTGGATTCATTTATTATCAATTTTTGTGGATTGCTGAAATCTTGCATATTCTTGAACATTTGATTTCGTAGTTTTGACAATCTCTACAAAGCCTATTAAAAATATGTGAATATTTGATTTCGTGGTTCACCTGTACCCACGAAACCAACGAAAATGGATATTCAACGAATAATAATAAATCCACAGTTACTGTAGTATATATATCAATTTTATACGATATGTCTTTGGTTGTGTTTCCTATCAAGGCTTTCTTGTCCCTTTTTTTAAAGATAGCTTTCTTATCAACAAATTGTTCCTCTTAGTTTCTCTTAGAAAGTCTAACGAACTCAATTATGATTAGATTTATCCTTTTTGGATTATCTGGATCTGAGATAACTATGTTCCTACTAGTATGTTGAAGGTACAATACCGCCCTATAATCCTACATTGTGAAACCTCGCAATGGTTAAGGCCTTTTATCATTTTCTCATATCTCACGGTATAGAGTGTAGTACGAATATACGTAAATGTGATTGGCTTATTCAGCATCACAAGACAAGGTTAAGACAGTTCGATTGGGTATTCGTTATGATATTGATTGCTTGCAAAGGTTAAGACGATGTACATTCGGTCATGATAACAGAGAAATGCAATGTCTTCCGTTTAAAACAAAACGCTCACATTTTTCTTTTCAAAATCTTCTTTTTGTCAAAATTTATAAGTAATACATTCTCAAGCATACATATAGTGTAAAATGTTTAATATTAATGTTTGATGCAGACACTAGAGATAAAACAGCATATATGTAAAAGACTAGATCACGAAAAAGTGATATGAAAATGCGATAATTGATTCATTTAACCAGCACCATGAGACGAGGTTACGAAATTTACAATGGCTATTCGAACTTTCAAAGGTTATTAAAACGATGTACATTTAGACCTCACAAACTGACATATGTGTACTTTTCAATGATATACAAAACACTCACACATTTCATCAATATATTTTCTTGAATTTAAAATGAATAACATTATAAAGCGTACACAAAGTTAAAAACGCATGTTGAGAAGGAAATGGTTTTGACATGTACTGATGACACATGTTGAATAGAATATGATTACCACGGACGTCAAATGCGTAAGACGATAGGATTATGACTGATGCCACGTTAGGAGTAAGATATTGTTAGGACGTATGTCACATGATGAGTAATATATGGTTGAGATGGATAGTTCATGATGAGAAGGAAAATGGTTACGATAAACGGCACATGTGAAGAAAAACAGTTTTATAACGGATGCTAAAGTTCAGAAGAAATGACAACGATGAGTGGCACATGTTATGTGGGAAATGACAACGATGGGTGGCATATGTTAATTAGAATATGACAAAGATGGGTGGCACAATTTAAGTGGGATATAATAACGATGAGTGGTACATGTTAAGTGGTAAATAATACGATGGGTGGCATAAGTTAAGTGGAAATGAGAACGTTGAGTGGCACATGTTAAGTAGGATAAGGTAACGATGGGTGGCACATGTTAAGTAAGATAAGATGACGATAGGTGGCACATGCTACGTAGAATATGACAAAGATGGGTGCCACATGCTAAGTAGAATATGACAAAGATGGGTGGCACATGTTAAGTCGGATATGATAAAGATGTGTGGTACATGTTAAGTGGTAAATAATACGATGGGTGGTATTAGTTAAGGTGACTGAGAGGTACGTAAATGAACGCCTCTAGCGGAAAACGGGAAAATCGGCGTTTGTTGCTATGGGAGTTATCTCCCGTACACCAGAATAAATATTTTCAAGATGTCGGAATATATTCCACTTCGTCGGAATAATGGTCAATATGGTGGAAAAGTATTGAATGCATCTCATCAAAATATAGCTAAAATTGAAGAATGTAAAATGAAATATCTTGTAACAGAAACTTGGCATGTCGTGATGGCCGAAGAGCGACTGAGTTGGGTTTACTAATACTAGCTGACCAACTTAAAGCTTGCATTTAAATTATGTTTCTACAAAACTGTTTAAAGTACAAAGAATGGGTCTCGGAACTATTTTGTTTTTACCTTGGGGTAACTGTCCATACATGAACTTACAATACGCCGGTACGTAATCGGCAAAGACTGATGACTTAAAAAATTGGGAATGTTGTCGTTGATATGTGACGTACAAAATGTATAAAAATCATAAACTCCCACAGTAATGAAATTAAGCTTACACTATATATTGTCATTTTATTTATTGAAATTCCATAGCAAACTTTGTCACGGACTTTAATACATTCAGTCATTTGCATTCAACATGTTCAAGAAATAAATTTTCCCAAACTGACAACTGTCAACGTGAGTGAAAACTGCTAGGACGTATTCAATCCTTGACACACACAAAAAAGAGGTTAATACTAATTATTTTAAATTTGATACTCCTGTTTAAACTTTTAACTGATATATAACCATTTTCTAAAATAAATATAAACATAAATCTTTCTTTACAGTGCTTTCTTTCACGTCCGCAATATGGTATATAAATAGAATTTGAAAATGAAAGTAATATAGTGCTATTTTAAAACAAATAATTTATAGTAAAACAAATATTGAAAGCAAAAGAGTATAATTGCTTTCTGTGTGACATGAAATTTTTAAAATATAATTTCGGAGTTACTTCAGACGGGTAAGCAAGAGAGAGTGACAATAAACTTGAACGATAGTCCAAATGTGTAATGGTGATGGGGCCTTCCGTATGAACAAACGGGAACTATCTTTCAAAATGAACGAAAATTTAAAAGAAATGAATACACTTTTCAGTCAATATGTAATGAATTGAATGGAACATTGTGAATAACAAGCTTCCTGCATTAAAAAGCGGCAAGGGAAAAATATAGACTGATCCGCTGATTGAAAATTACGGCTTTACCGCCACTTCAAAAATAAAATAATTAGCAAAGTATATATTATACTGAAGATGTAGAAATTTCTGCTAGCACCAATCAATTCATTTTAAATTGCGCAAAATTTCGGAAATACAGTTATTTCGATTTCAGTTGATACTGTTTATATACATATGCAAATGCTGCTATAAAAAATTAGAATAAGAACTTTTACTTTTGCTTTACGTATTTCTTCTCAATTTCGCAAAACTTGCAAAAAAAATCTAAAGTACGAACAGGAATATTGTTGGCATAAATTAGAGGTCCAAAATGCTGTTGGCGATTTCCAATCTCTGCAACATCCAATGCATACGTTAAAATCCCTCGAAGACGGTTCTTCAAAATCACACGCAGCTTTTCTACTCAGTACATTGTTAGCTTGATCATTACAGCTCACAAAATGAAGACTGGATACATTTATCTGAACGTCATATAAAGTGTGTTCAAAGTCTATGTTGAACAATTTAAAACAACACATAGCTGAGTGGGGGATGGAGCAGATTGGTATCCCGAGAAATTATTTTCAACCGCGGCGAAGCCGAATAACCAAAAAAAAAAAGAAGAAGATAAATAAGTTGGAATTTATATGCATTTGTTTTTAGATATTTTACATCTATGCACTGTCCGCACTATAATAATTGAACAAAACCAACGATGGAGAAAAAAGTAGGAATAATATGCAACAAACTTTGAAATATTCTTTTTGTTGGTCTCTTGTCTATATTTTACATTTATCCCACATCTCCTTTCGTGTCCTATTTAACACACTACTTAAGTTTGCAAATGACAGTACTGGATCGAAGTATGTGTTCATGTTTATGTTATGTTCTCGTGTCATTGAACCATAATTTTATATATTTTATATGCATGACCTCCTGCAACTATCGGAGGATTAAAAGTTAAATATTGTTATTTTTTAAGCACACGCCGTAGAGGAAGGGACATTACTTTTAACACTTGTTTATCTGTCCGTCCGTCGTACCGTCCAAAATTGGTTTCCGTTCTCTAACTTTTGTTTGCCTCAACCAAATGTTAGAAGACTTATACACAATACTGATTACCAAAAAAAAAAAGAATCACAGATCTAGTTTAAATTTTGGTGGCGTCACTTTTAAAGTTGTTTTTTTTAGAAACATCACTCTATAGCATCATATGCAAGCGGGTGCATCATTTGTGTCCCATGGACACATTTCCCCATTTATTTACCATTGTTGGTCTTTTGGCTGTTTTTCGTTTTTTTCACATGACATTGTCAGACATGTTTTCGGCTTATAAGTTTCAATTTCCCGTTGCGCGGTATATTTCGCCTCCACTGATATTGTGAATTAGAAAAGTTGTGGTCATATATGTGAACATTGAATGTATATCGTCACTCGGAAAATCTATTTTAATGATATATCTTTTATCGTTTCTGTTCAATAAGTTTATAAACATATGTCCTTAAACATTGTGTTTTTAATTATTCCAGAAATACGTTATAATTACTTAGGACCTCGTATTATCACTGAAAAACAATAATAGGTAATCAATCCTTTTTCCAGGCAGGATAATATGCTCTATAGCGCATTTGAATAGCCAAACAAATTATAATGAGGCAGTCGCTGTCTTTACAATTCTGCTGAAATAGCCTTGGCGTTGCGTAATCTTTTTGGCGACGTCATGATTTTTCTCTCTTTTCCCTTCAACAACACCCTTTCAACGGCTTTTATATGAAAAAGGAGTTCAGTAACCCCATGAAAATTATATATCAAAAGAAAGGAAAATAATACCTCAAAAACATTTGATTTTTATAGAAAAATCGTAGGATTGGTTTAAACTGCAGAATAAATAAAGATTGAAATTTCTTATTTTTGGTTCAAAATTGACGTTAAGTCTATGTACTTTATGTTGTTTCATTACCATTTTCAAATGCCTGGAACTCGGAAATTAGATCAGTGACCAACTTAATGTTTTCGATTTTTCATTATCTTTTAATAAGTTCTACGTGCATACAATTTCTTTTAAAAATCCCAGGACAAGCCATTTACGTACATGTTACCTTAAGTGGATGAGAACGTTGAGTGGCACATGTTAAGTAGGATAAGGTAACGATGGGTGGCATTTGTTAAGTAGGATAAGATGACGATGGGTGGCACATTTTAAGTAGGAAAGGAGAACGTTGAATGGCACATGCTTAGTAGGAAATGATAACGATTGGTGGCACATGTAAAGGAGGAAATGATAACGATGGGTGGCACTATTAAGTAAGATATGATTACAACAAATGGCACATCTCGAGAAGAATGTTATGAAAATGAATTCCACATATTTTGAAGAATATAGTTACCACAGATGGGAAATTTTGAGTAGTATATCATTACGAAGAATGAAACATATTGAGACGAATAGTATGATGAAGGAATGCACACATTGAATCAGAAAAGGTCACGATGGATGTCATATTGAGAGTAGGGTATGTTTACGACGGATGCCATGTCGTACTGAGTAGGATATTGTTAAGACGGATGCCGCAAGTTGCATGAAACATGCTTACAAGAAACCTTGTATTAACAACTTTGAAGAATTTGATATTGTTTAAATTAATCTCTCTAAAGCTCGATTATTTAATATTACATTAAGATTATATAATTCGAATTGATATCAAGCAGTATTTAATTTTCACTCGTGATGAAACCTACAGTATTTGAGATTTTAAGGAGCGGATGTCAAATTTAGAGTAGATGTGATTACGACCGACGCCACCTTTAGAGTAGGATATAGTTTCCATGAATGCCACATTTGAATAAGGAAACAGTTACAACATATAGCACATGGTGAGTAGGATATAAATACGAGGGATGCCACGTATTTCGTTGGACATGGTTACAAAGACAAGCACCCGTGGAGTAAGTTATGATTACAACTACTGGCATGTGTAGAGTAGTATACTGATACGATGGATGCCACGTATTTCGTGGGACATGGTTACAGAGAAAAGCACTCGTGGAGTACGTTATTATTACACCTAATGGCATGTGTAGAGTAGTATATGGTAATACCGGATGCCACCTATGAAATAGGATAAAGTGTAGACGGATGCCTCGTGTGAAGTTTGATATAGTTACGACGAACGTTATATGTGGAAGGAATATGGTAACGACGACATCAACACGTGGAGTAGGATGTGGTTTTACTTCCAAAGCATATGCAATAGCCCTGGTTTCGGTATATTTCGTTTCGCCCAGTCTTCAGCTTTTAGTAGTATGAAATAGAAAGTTTTTAGTATCTTTTCTGTTGAGATCGATCTTAATACCATAATGATTCGTGGTCTGTCCAATAATTTTGAGCAAACCTGTTGTAGTATTGCTGAAGAAGACCAGTAAGTCAATTGATAACTGAGTAAATATTTGAGTGCTTATCAATGATAAACTATATTGAACTTGAACTGGAGGTTTAAAAAAACTGACATCGTGACGTCAATCACGCGCATGTTTTGTTTGATTTTTTTCCAAATCAAAAGGAAAGCGAGATATTAGATTTACTGTTCGATTCGTCCTTATTGATAATTAATCTCAAAGATAATTAAGGTGGGCTGTTAGTACATGTATATAGTACCTAATGATAATTAATCCCAAAGGTAAAGGTGGGCTGTTAGTACATGTATATAGTACTTATATAGAATTTGTTATCCAATACACTGTCTTACCAAACAAATTATTTCCAATCTGCCTCAAAATGTGCAGATTAAAGCAGACAACAAGTCCGAACTATTGTGAACTGAAATTTTCCAATCCAAGATGTCGGTATACATTTCATCTACCTAAATAAGGTTTTTATAAATCAAACTTTTTTACATTCTGCATCGTACAAAAAGTTTAATTGGTGATGATATTGCTTCATGCTGGAATAGAATTTGGCTCAATTATTTGAAGTTTTGGGTCATCAATGCTTCAATACATATTTGTTTTTCGTTCATTTTTTTATATAAGTAGTGGGGGAAGTGGGGGTTCTGGGCCACTTTTTCTAATGCAAACCCTATGGGAGTGAGGTTAACCTCCCAGAGTTAACCTCCCTAATAAATGACGTCAATTTAAGTATTATGACATTAATTAATTTAATTAATTACTTCAGATAAGGTCATTATTAAGTGTTACTAATTAATTGGCGTTATTGAATAAGTATATATATATATATATTCTTTATATTTGATGACAATTCCCAGTCTATAAATAGATACATAGGAAAACCCCATCTAAGTGTGTATTTACAGATCATTATTGTATAAGATGTCTCTGGTATTATTTATTCACCTACGGCTATTTATCTCTGATTATTAAATCAATATTGAATGCGTGTTTAAACTTGACCATTATTGCATGTAGTGACCTTTAACATGTTGATACGTGTCAATAAATCCGCCATATTGAATTATTGCGTCGTTCTTTTGAAATCATTAAATAGTTATTATTATTGGCACTAATTAGTATAATATATCTTAATAATTATGGGGTTATTTTTTTTTTTTTTTTTTTTTTTTCAAGTATTTGAATTCATAATATAATTGCTAAATAACTGAAAGCGTGCGTAAACTTGTCTCTGTCGTACTATATTATCAAGTTTAGACTTGTCAATAATCGGATTTAAATTAGTCGCCATGTTGAAAATATAATAAACATTGTCGCGTTATGCAGTCTTTCGAAAGAAGTAATTCATAATATTAGATGAATTAAATAATATTATTCTTTCAAAGATGAGATTGATCAAGTATTTTATTTTAATGTGTTCGATGATACATACTGTTACAATACGTCTTTTGTTTAATATCCAACTATCATCCAATTCCGTTTATCAAAAATTAAATAGTATAAATTGAAAACTTATTTTCTTATTTCCTCGATCATATTCACTTTAAAACTGAAATCCTTTTACTATAAAATACCAAACTGATAAACAAGACATTTCAACACTTTCTGTTGACCTCAATAACCTGGTGTGATTAAGTACATGGGTGAATGACCATTAATGTAAACATGTCAAGTAGTTCTTATCAAATAATGATTATTTCAACCTTTTATTTTATTAGACTGTCTTGAACCTTTTGAGTTATATTCATTTTTGATAAACTTATTCTTTAATAAATGCTTTTATTTCAAGAATGATCAATCAAAGGCCAGAAAATTAATCAGCAAACCTACATTACATGCCTTCAAAATATTTAATGACGACTTGGTGGCTGTTCACATGTAAGAACAGCGATTATACTTAAACAGATCGATCTACGTGGGATTCACTATACTCGATTTGTCAAAGACGCGTATGTACGATTTCCATCATTACCTGAAGAATAAATATGGGTCTAGAGCAACACTCTTGTTTACGGACACAGACTCACTATGCTACAACATCACCACTGATGATATATATAAAGATATGACGAAGGATAAACACTTTTTTGATGTGTCATAATATAGCCCCGAACATCAGCTTGATAGCACCTTTAGTAAAAAGGAGTTAGGAAAATTAGTCACCCATATCCGCTGAGCAATGATGCATATCCACCGCCGCCGCCACCACCACCACATCCACTACCACCTCCACCACCACCACCACCACCACCAACGCCATCACCACCACCACCACCGCCGCCGCCACCACCACCACCACCACCTCCACCACCACCTCCACCACCTCCACCACCTCCACCACCACCACCACCGCCGCCACCACCACCACCTCCACCTCCACCACCACCTCCACCACCACCATCACCACCACCGTCTCCACCACCACCTCCGCCGCCGTCTCCTCCACCCAAGCCACCGCCTCCTCCTCCTCCACCGCCGCCGCCGAAAGTTGTACTTCATCATCCATTCACTATGATGTTTGCTGGACCTACTGGTTCAAGTAAAACGTTTTGGATCAACACATTATTGTGGCGAGCACGGACTATGATAAAACCACCACATGAGAGGATGATATGGTGGTATAAACGATGGCAGCAATTATTTGGTGAAATGTAACAAACCATTAAAAACATTTTGTTTTGTCAAGGTTTACCTGAAAATTTGAATGATGACCCATTCATTGACTCTAGATATCCATGTTTAATAATCCTAGTCAATTGAATGAGAGACGCCACCAATAGTAAGGATTAGTGTGAATTATTTGTAGAGGGCAGCCGTTAGGAACCTTAGTGTAGCCTGTATAAGGAAGTACACCACTAATTCATGGTCCCATTGCTTTCTATGTTAAATTCCTCCGTTTCAAGCAGGCACACCTCTTTTATTTTAAGTTCAAATAAAGTGGCAATCATTGCATTTCAAAGCAACACTTTATGGTGTCTTGTACTGAAAAAATCAACATACCTTACATTGCATATAAGAAAGAACTGGTTCCCGGAACTTCAGATGTACCAAAACTGGTACTTCAGATCTGACAAACAGACAAAATGTACCCTCTTTTTAAAATTTGGTGCAGTTTTTTTACTATTCAAAATTAAAAGTCCAAAAGTGTTCTACAATGATCACCAGTCCTTCAGCTTTCATTTGATACCAAAAATACCTAAATATTCTACATATTTTGAAAGTTACACTCATGCGTAGGAACTATTTTGTGTTAAATATGTACTACTTTCTGGTATGTGCTTTCTGGCCGGGCCTGAATTAGTGGTGTTACACCTATAACAGAACCAAACTTGCTATATTGACTTGAGCATTACTTTATTTCATTCTATGATCTATTTCAAGCAATAAAAAACATATAAAGCCTTAGTCCAAATACTATTTTATTAATTTAAAGCTCAAATTGGACTGGTAGTAACATATGGGTTATTCAAAGAAAACTGCATATGTATATTACCATTGGCCAATATATTTTTTTTATTCTCAATATCATTGTTTTATTTATTAATTTCTATTAGGAAAGCTATGTGCTTACTAATAGTCATATTTTTATCAGAGGTTCTTCATTAAATAACAATACATTAGTCCAAACTTAAGACATAAATGAGAAATTATCCCCCCTTTTTTCTTGAAATTGAAAAAAGGCTTTTTTTTTGCATGAAATATAATTCTGTGGTAAAACATAGATTAATAAGAGCAATTTATATATCCCTCAGCTAGATAACTTGCTAAACTGGTCCAAAATTACATGTACAGTGAGATTTATGAATTCTTATATGAGTATATACCATTTGCCTAGATTGTAAAAGGCTACCATAAGAAAAACAAAAAAACTTGAAAAATCATGAGATTATTTTGACCAAGAGCTATTTTGTTCCATAAACAAGTCATAAAATACATGTTTTATTGATTTGAATCAGAAAAAATGCAAAAATGAGAACTTGGAGTCAAGTCTTAACTGCATGCATGTTGTATGACCATAAAAGGCTAACATATTTGAGTATGCCAATTTAAGAGCTTAAATTTCCCATAAGCAGGACGGTTGACCCAAAAAAGATGATTAGACATGATTACTAACATCCTATTTGACTTATTTTCATTGGAATAGGTACAACTTCTAAAAATTGGATTTCTGGTGATTCTCTGTAATAGGAAGTACACCACTAATTCATGGTCCCATTGCTTTCTATGTTAAATTCCTCCGTTTCAAGCAGGCACACCTCTTTTATTTTAAGTTCAAATAAAGTGGCAATCATTGCATTTCAAAGCAACACTTTATGGTGTCTTGTACTGAAAAAATCAACATACCTTACATTGCATATAAGAAAGAACTGGTTCCCGGAACTTCAGATGTACCAAAACTGGTACTTCAGATCTGACAAACAGACAAAATGTACCCTCTTTTTAAAATTTGGTGCAGTTTTTTTACTATTCAAAATTAAAAGTCCAAAAGTGTTCTACAATGATCACCAGTCCTTCAGCTTTCATTTGATACCAAAAATACCTAAATATTCTACATATTTTGAAAGTTACACTCATGCGTAGGAACTATTTTGTGTTAAATATGTACTACTTTCTGGTATGTGCTTTCTGGCCGGGCCTGAATTAGTGGTGTTACACCATAATGCAAAATACATTCTCGAAGGAGGGGAAAGGAGAGTCGAACCGTGAGCCAATATATAGTCATATTCAAAAACCCACGTCATCAAGTTGGGCCAGACATATTTTCTAGACAGTTGTATCCAAATAAGCAAAAGAAATTCATAAATAAGTACAAAGAGGGGACACAACGACCATGTGGGAGTCTATTCATTAATCTGAAAAAGAATACACCGCTTTGAAACATGTTTTATCAGAAGGAAGATCACCAAATAGAATAAGAACAAATAAAGGACAAGAATTCAGATCAAAATGACTAGAATCTGTCCTAAACAGAGAAATATTCAACATGTATTTGCACAAAAAACAGAAATGAAAGCTAATTACGTTGAAAGAGTTATCAAGACTATTGAATAAAACATCATGAGATTTATCACCAGTAAGCAGTCATATGACTATGTGGATAACTTACAGAAGTTTGCTAACAGCTACAATAAGACCTTCCATAGAACGATTAGAATGGCACCAGATAAAGTCACAATATCTAAAGAGACAAACCTGTGGTGGAAAATGTATTTGCCAAAAAGATTACAACCTAAGACAGAGAAAGTATGAAAACATTTCCGTTTCAAAATCGGTGATAAAGTTCGATTTACATACATAATAAATCGGGGCGATGATATGTGGAAAGTTGAAAACATCCTCAAAACGAAAGGCAAAGTACCCAAGAAACAATATTATGTAAAATGGTTACACTGGCCAAAGAAATTCAACTATTGGATTAAAGCTCGTGATTTATCTGATATTTGAGAGAGTTAACTACCCAGGAAAGACTTGTTAAATTCAACTATTGGATTAAAGCTCGTGATTTATCTGATATTTGAGAGAGTTAACTACCCAGGAAAGACTTGTTAGTCTTTCCTGGGTAGTTAACTCTCTCAAATATCAGATAAATCACGAGCTTTAATCCAATAGTTGAATTTCTTTGGCCAGTGTAACCATTTTACATAATATTGTTTCTTGGGTACTTTGCCTTTCGTTTTGAGGATGTTTTCAACTTTCCACATATCATCGCCCCGATTTATTATGTATGTAAATCGAACTTTATCACCGATTTTGAAACGGAAATGTTTTCATACTTTCTCTGTCTTAGGTTGTAATCTTTTTGGCAAATACATTTTCCACCACAGGTTTGTCTCTTTAGATATTGTGACTTTATCTGGTGCCATTCTAATCGTTCTATGGAAGGTCTTATTGTAGCTGTTAGCAAACTTTTGTAAGTTATCCACATAGTCATATGACTGCTTACTGGTGATAAATCTCATGATGTTTTATTCAATAGTCTTGATAACTCTTTCAACGTAATTAGCTTTGATTTCTGTTTTTTGTGCAAATACATGTTGAATATTTCTCTGTTTAGGACAGATTCTAGTCATTTTGATCTGAATTCTTGTCCTTTATTTGTTCTTATTCTATTTGGTGATCTTCCTTCTGATAAAACATGTTTCAAAGCGGTGTATTCTTTTTCAGATTAATGAATAGACTCCCACATGGTCGTTGTGTCCCCTCTTTGTACTTATTTATGAATTTCTTTTGCTTATTTGGATACAACTGTCTAGAAAATATGTCTGGCCCAACTTGATGACGTGGGTTTTTGAATATGACTATATATTGGCTCACGGTTCGACTCTCCTTTCCCCTCCTTCGAGAATGTATTTTGCATTATACAGGCTACACTAAGGTTCCTAACGGCTGCCCTCTACAAATAATTCACACTAATCCTTACTATTGGTGGCGTCTCTCATTCAATTGACTAGGATTATTAAACATGGATATCTAGAGTCAATGAATGGGTCATCATTCAAATTTTCAGGTAAACCTTGACAAAACAAAATGTTTTTAATGGTTTGTTACATTTCACCAAATAATTGCTGCCATCGTTTATACCACCATATCATCCTCTCATGTGGTGGTTTTATCATAGTCCGTGCTCGCCACAATAATGTGTTGATCCAAAACGTTTTACTTGAACCAGTAGGTCCAGCAAACATCATAGTGAATGGATGATGAAGTACAACTTTCGGCGGCGGCGGTGGAGGAGGAGGAGGCGGTGGCTTGGGTGGAGGAGGCGGCGGCGGAGGTGGTGGTGGAGGTGGTGGTGGAGGTGGAGGTGGTGGTGGTGGCGGCGGTGGTGGTGGTGGTGGAGGTGGTGGAGGTGGTGGAGGTTGTGGTGGAGGTGGTGGTGGTGGTGGTGGTGGTGGAGGTGGTAGTGGATGTGGTGGTGGTGGCGGCGGCGGTGGATATGCATCATTGCTCAGCGGATATGGGTGACTAATTTTCCTAACTCCTTTTTACTAAAGGTGCTATCAAGCTGATGTTCGGGGCTATATTATGACACATCAAAAAAGTGTTTATCCTTCGTCATATCTTTATATATATCATCAGTGGTGATGTTGTAGCATAGTGAGTCTGTGTCCGTAAACAAGAGTGTTGCTCTAGACCCATATTTATTCTTCAGGTAATGATGGAAATCGTACATACGCGTCTTTGACAAATCGAGTATAGTGAATCCCACGTAGATCGGTCTGTTTAAGTATAATCGCTGTTCTTACATGTGAACAGCCACCAAGTCGTCATTAAATATTTTGAAGGCATGTAATGTAGGTTTGCTGATTAATTTTCTGGCCTTTGATTGATCATTCTTGAAATAAAAGCATTTATTAAAGAATAAGTTTATCAAAAATGAATATAACTCAAAAGGTTCAAGACAGTCTAATAAAATAAAAGGTTGAAATAATCATTATTTGATAAGAACTACTTGACATGTTTACATTAATGGTCATTCACCCATGTACTTAATCACACCAGGTTATTGAGGTCAACAGAAAGTGTTGAAATGTCTTGTTTATCAGTTTGGTATTTTATAGTAAAAGGATTTCAGTTTTAAAGTGAATATGATCGAGGAAATAAGAAAATAAGTTTTCAATTTATACTATTTAATTTTTGATAAACGGAATTGGATGATAGTTGGATATTAAACAAAAGACGTATTGTAACAGTATGTATCATCGAACACATTAAAATAAAATACTTGATCAATCTCATCTTTGAAAGAATAATATTATTTAATTCATCTAATATTATGAATTACTTCTTTCGAAAGACTGCATAACGCGACAATGTTTATTATATTTTCAACATGGCGACTAATTTAAATCCGATTATTGACAAGTCTAAACTTGATAATATAGTACGACAGAGACAAGTTTACGCACGCTTTCAGTGATTTAGCAATTATATTATGAATTCAAATACTTGAAAAAAAAAAAAAAAAAAAATAAAATAACCCCATAATTATTAAGATATATTATACTAATTAGTGCCAATAATAATAACTATTTAATGATTTCAAAAGAACGACGCAATAATTCAATATGGCGGATTTATTGACACGTATCAACATGTTAAAGGTCACTACATGCAATAATGGTCAAGTTTAAACACGCATTCAATATTGATTTAATAATCAGAGATAAATAGCCGTAGGTGAATAAATAATACCAGAGACATCTTATACAATAATGATCTGTAAATACACACTTAGATGGGGTTTTCCTATGTATCTATTTATAGACTGGGAATTGTCATCAAATATAAAGAATATATATATATATATACTTATTCAATAACGCCAATTAATTAGTAACACTTAATAATGACCTTATCTGAAGTAATTAATTTAATTAATTAATGTCATAATACTTAAATTGACGTCATTTATTAGGGAGGTTAACTCTGGGAGGTTAACCTCACTCCCATAGGGTTTGCATTAGAAAAAGTGGCCCAGAACCCCCACTTCCCCCACTACTTATATATATAAGACCGTTAGTTTTCTCGTTTGAATTGTTTTAGATTGTCTTATCGGGGCTTTTTATAGCTGACTATGTGGTATGGGCGTTGCTTATTGTTGAAGGCCGTACGATGACCTATAGTTGTTAATGTCTGTGTCATTTTGGTCTATTGTGGACAGTTGTCTCAATGGCAATCATACCACATCTTCTTTTTTTATATTTTTATCTCTATCTTTGTTTGGCTTTCTTTTCTATTCAACATGAGTGCACTTGTGATCTTATGTAGACGAAACACGTGTCTGGCGTATTTAATCATAAGCCTGGTACCTTTAATAACTATAAGCATGTCGTTATATTCTATTATAGGATTAAACACATTTTTTTTAGAGGTTATTGATGTGTAAACCGGGGCGATTAACTCACAAACTGAATAATTTATGTTAAGTTTGTGAGTAAGAGACCCGGTTTACACATCAATAACCTCTAGAAAAAATGTGTTTAATCCTTATAATTCTTCAGCCAAACATACGCGATTATTAATTTACATTATTTGTTTGATGGCTGTTATATTTGCCATCAAAAGTACAATGGCATGTCGTAACTAAAGAGTACGCCGCCATCTTTTTAAAAACCATAAATGTCCGATAAATGCATCAGAATCTAATATGAAATATAGCACCTTCCTCAAAAACTTCATTTTAATTAAATATTATCCGAATTTGAAGCGTACATGTATATAACAAATAATCTTTCCCTTGAAAAATTCCACCCGTATGACGTCGTGTTATGCCAAGACGTAAATTCGGCAAATCCTTCATGAAATTTCGCGGAATTTTATTTAAATTTTATTTTTATACACTTTCGAAGCTTTAGTGCATTTGTTTTATTTCTTTTTTGTTTGTTTGTTATATATGCATTAGAATAGAAACAACTGTTATGCAATTGTTTTATAATCGCAATTTTCTGAAAATCTCAGTATCCCCGCAAGAATGTGTATCGCGCATGAATAGATTACGAAAGTAGTTTCGGAAACATGGTTTATCGAAGTGTAAACCAAGAGAAAAATTCGAATTGACCAATCCAATTCAAGTATTTATAGATATGCAAATGATATAAGAATTATTGTATTCTATTCTAAATAATTTCCGTTTATTTGTATTGTAGTCCTGTCATGCAAGATTTCATTTTAGTGTTATATTTAACGATACCATAAAGCTGGGGGGGGGGGGGGGGGGGGGGGGGTCGGCTAGCCACAAACCAGGTTCAACAAATATTTTTTCATTAAAATATCTTGTACCAAGTCAGGAAAATGTCGAAAATTATCTTATAGTTAGTTTCTGAGTGTGTTGCATTGTCGTTTGGGTTTTTTGTTGCACTTTTGTTGTATTTCTGTTGTTTCGTTGTTTTCCTCTTATATTTAATGTGTTTCCATTAGTTTTAGTTCGTAACCCGGATTTGTTTTCTCTCAAACAATTTTTAAGTTACACAATGTGAATGTTAACCAAAAGAGACAAAGGCGTAATAACTAGTGATAATTTGATCACGCTCGATATCAACTTTGATGATTTGTTTTGAATTGGTCAATAAAACGGAGTTATACAAATGGAAGATATGCCAGCTATACAACCAGTTTCTTCGGAGTATGTCTGTATCGTTGACAGTTCTAGTAATGTTTATATAATATGACATTCTATATTTCGTTCTTATGTTGTACTGTCCCCGGTTAGAAGGAGGGTTGGGATCCCGCTAACATGTTTAACCCCGCCACATTATTTATGTATGTGCCTGTCCCAAGTCAGGAGCCTGTAATTCAGTGGTTGTCGTTTGTTTATGTGTTACATATTTGTTTTTTTTTAATAAAAATAAGGCCGTTAGTTTTCTCGTTTGAATTGTTTTACATTGTCTTATCGGGGCCTTGTATAGCTGACTATGCGGTATGGGCTTTGCTCATTGTTGAAGGCCGTACGGTGACCTATAGTTGTTAAAGTATGTGTCATTTTTATCTCTTGTGTACAGTTGTCTCATTGGCAATCATACTACATCTTCTTTTTTATATGTAATGTGAGATGATCTTAGTTCGGATGAGATTTGATGTTGTCACTTAATGTGCCCTCTCTACATATCTACTGAATGAACGTTGTAGATTATTTGGGTAATGTCGAATTTTTTTATCACGCACTGAATGGACCTGTAATGAGTTCGATACAAACACTGTTTCTAATTTGGTTAAACCCCAATCAAGTGGTAACAAGCTCCAAAAAGGCAAATTTCGAAATAAGTCATACCTAACAAATGATCTGTAAATCTCATTCTAGTCTACCTTTATGATTTTTGTCTTCATTTAGATACTGTAAGGCTAGAAGATAATTCTTAGCTATTATTTTTTATTTTGTTCCTTCTTTTCTGATTGAACCACATTAAATAGTTCTCATATTGAAGAATTTGTTGCAATACAACTACCTAAGGACAAAATGATGACCATATTTTTCTCTTTTGTTACTATACATGTCTTTATACATGCTTACTATATGATAATTTTTAGATTGTACTTGACATCCCATTGCATATAAAAAAAAAAAATCAATACTCAAGTTGGTGTTTTTTTTTATAAGAATATTGATTACTTGTTACATCTATCACAAACAACCTTGTCATGATGTAAAGTGTTAAAAATTCTACTTTTTAAACAAATGTTTAACTACAATATGGAATTTTCAATTGACCATACAGTGCCGCAGACATAAAAAGAAGTCAAAGACTCTTGTAAAATGAACATTTTGTAAAAATATTGTCACCAAAAGCGCAATTTATACATCAACGTCAACAATTGAGCCATAAAAATAATAACCATAGAGAAATAATACTTTTGAATGTAGCAGTCTTTTCAACTTTACACTGATTGTCAATGCGCATCTAGAATTTTTATCTCAAGAAGTAGATTTCATAGAGTAAAACATTTGTCTATGTTCTTATTAATTAAAAATCATGTACGAAATACTACCAGTATCTCTATTTACCTCAAATTTAATTGCTTTTATCTATTTATACTTCTGAATTGTGTCTTGTATTGAATAAATTATAATTATTACATAATTTCCATTTCAACTTAATACCCCATAATTTTTTTCTTAAAAAGTCCTTCTAAAATCATTATGTTTTGTAATTCTGGGTACACATGAGGTACTTCCTTGCAGTGAACATAGGTAAAAATTACCCTATGCAGGTTGCAGTCTTATAATTGATTGCTCCATAATTTTACATGCAAAACAGCTGATTTTTGAAAATACAAAAATAAAGAATTTTACATAGATTTTTTTCATGTTCATATCAGAATGTACTTATGTAAAATTGTCAAGTCAAAACATTTTTTTTCTACTTCCTGTTTGCTGTTTTTACTAGGCCGCACCATTTCCAGTAAACATAATATCCTTCTACTTTCTGTTTGCTGTTTTTACTAGGCCGCACCATTTCCAGTAAACATCTACTTTCTGTTTGCTGTTTTTACTAGGCCGCACCATTTCCGGTAAACATCTACTTTCTGTTTGCTGTTTTTACTAGGCCGCACCATTTCCAGTAAACATCTACTTTCTGTTTGCTGTTTTTACTAGGCCGCACCATTTCCAGTAAACATCTACTTTTTGTTTGCTGTTTTTACTAGGCCGCACCATTTCCAGTAAACATCTACTTTCTGTTTGCTTATTTACTAGGCCGCACCATTTCCAGTAAACATCTACTTTACTGCATTGATATCACCAAAGAAATGATTTTTTTTAAATGTTTCAATTCAACATAAACTTTTTAATTAATGAACCCAGAAAAAAATTCAGAAAAAATGAACAATTTTATTTCCCTCCATGTTTTGACTAGAGTATCTTTTCAAATTGAGATAGTTATCTACATACAAGCGCTGTCGGTACTACAGAATAAACACACCTCTCCTTCAACAAGTTTTTTGTACAAACCATAAATATAACAATACATGTCAATATAACTACAAATTTGACAATAACATACGTTTTTTTTTTGTTATTTAATAACACAGTTAGTTCCACAATAATCATATGATAACGATTACATGAATTAGTTAGTATACCTATTTGGTAGCATACATGACAGACATACATAGAGTGGTCGCTAAATAAAATAAGAAAAGAAAGTGTTTTATATACATACAAATTAAAACAGTAGAAATTGTTAATCCAAATAAAGAACATTAAAATAGGCATGAAACTACGATTAGTTTATGAAAAATATCAAAACCATTTGTGTTGACCTAATTAAGAAACAATTTGAAATTAAAGGACATGCGATTTTGTGTTATTCGTTGAATATTTGCGTCATTGGCATTCATTGCGCGTTGGAAATGGGGACAGTTACATTTGTCATAGACACAGGAAGATGTGATATAAGTGCCAACTCTCCATCCTTGTAACAATTTATTATATTAAACCCTTATAGGTCAAGGTACGGTCTTCAACACGGAGCCTTAGCTCATACCGAACAGCAAGCTATAAAGGGCCCCACACATTACCAGTGTAAAACCATTTCAACGAGAAAAACAACGGTCTAATCACTGAATTTAAAAAGGTCTGTGCAAACAGTTTAACTCATCAATGTCAAAGAACCTTTGTGCAAAATAAATGTCAAAAAGATATTGGTGGTGGACGGAATATTCGAAACTGTTAATTGAGACTCAAACGCATAATCGTTATCGTTAAGGTTGTACCCAACACTTTAACTAAAATTAACTTGGCTCGTTTAATTTTCTTAAAATTTTGACAAAGTATTTACTTCGACCCGTAGACAAAAATATCAAAATTTCAAAAAATTTGAACCAACCGTTTCATCAGAAAAATTACACTGGTTATATAGCAGTTTGACAAAAACTTATTTTTTATCTTTGAAAATCTTATTTTTCCCTTAACAATACGTCATTAAAACATTTAGCTGATTTTACACAGTTATCTTCCTGTAGTGTTAGGTACCACCGTAACCAGGTTTATGACGTCGGTAGTCAGTGTTCTATTATATATTCTAGTTATAACTGTCTGGTCTCGTAAGCAATTTTGTTTTATGATTTATTCATGTCTCAATTCTTTTAAAAGGGGGACGAAAGATACCAGAGGGACAGTCAAACTCATAAATCGAAAATAAACTGACACCGCCATGACTAAAAATGAAAAATAAAAACATATTAACAGTAGTACACATGAACACTAAAGAATAAGCAACACGAATCAAAAACTAGGGGTGATCTCAGGTGCTCCGGCAGGGTAAGCAGATCTTGCTCCACATGTGGCATTGTCGTGTTGCTCATGACTAAAAAAATCCGGTAAAAAGTCTAATTTGGTAGGTAACATTCATGAAAGGGAAGGGGATTGTAGTTACGACGTAAGGAACATATCCGATATCATCTATGAAACACGATGCTCCATATTCCTATTAATTTTCAAAAGGTTTTTCCATCAAGTATAATAAAGCAAGTTTGTTTTTCTTTTATATTAGGCCTATACATGATTTAACTGCCATTGAAATATCTCTTTTGTAGCCCTCTATTATGTTCTACATTCAAAGTCTAATTGAAAGCATGCTTCACATTGGTGCCCCTAAAATAGTTTCAAAACGAGCAAGGACTTCATGATGTCGATCTGGGACCAATACGCACGGACATATCCGATTAATAGCCTTCAACTTTCTGTTGATATATCAGATGAACTAAGACTATCAAAGTTCAACGTGATCAAATTGCGGATATGCAGTCGAATAAACTTCTTCCAGCAATAATCAAACTCGATCAATACCCAGCATTTATCATTTATGTTCTTAGGTTTATCAAAATTATTAGATAGTACGATTATTACATCACTTGGACATTATGCTCATCTTTTAGTTCCCTCGATTGACCGGCTAAAATCGTGGGATGAGAAAACTTTGTAGCCTTTGCGAATTAAATTCGGCTTAAACATTTTGTGAATGAATATGAAGACCTCGATGTTTTCCTCGTCGAAAGATATGAACACGTCACGATTCCAATCTTTTTTTTGTTTTCTGTTGAAGTTTAGTGCCTAAAATTGAAAGTTCGAAGTGAAAAAAAAATATGGCAGTCAACACAAAAGATAAAATAGATACAAGAACCAGAAACCCTACTATAATTGCACTATTGTCTGTTTTTTCAGTTTCACAAAAAAGGTCAACAAATGAAAACATTTCGATCACAATGCCATGTCCGTTCGCCGCCCGGCATAAAAATTCAAAAGAACTATTCGCGTGCTTAATTTCTCGCCAGATTTTGATCCATTCGGAAGAACAGCCACATATTATTTCTGTCTGATTAAATAAAAACATATCCGGATGTAGATTTTGAATTTCTTTCGCCAAAGTCGTAATTTGATTCTGTTTAAAGTTTACATGTTTCATCATGGGTATATTCTCTATAAATGTCTTGTCAACTGATTGAATTATGTTTCTCTCAAAATTAATTTCTACAGTACACTTTAGGTACTCCCTGTTGTCGATATTCATAATTGAGTTATCACTGAAATCGATTTCGAGGTTGAACAACGATTGGGGCATTTCCACCGGAAGTGTGTGCAAACTCTGATTTGAACAGTATATCAATAGCCGTTCTCTATTAGTTTGTTCTATACATTTGCATTTCCTTGGACAATGATCCCAAACATCACAAATCATTTCATCAAATACGTTATCAGATAACGGCATTTCTAAGACACTTATATTGGCCAATTTTGAAGGAGAGCCGCATATAAATTCATTTTCTTTAGATTTATAGATCCGGTAAAAATCATCGGGACAGTATTGAAGGAATCTACCTAATCGACAGTCACAATGTATTTTTGTATTTTCAATGTCGTACGTTCCTCCAAAGACCGTACGTGCACTTAGATCATTTGTTGGTGCCTACAATGAACTCGAAGACATAGGCGTGTTTAAAAAACCAAAAGATATAGGTGTATCAGTAGAGTACCTTAATCCGTCTTTTCTTATCAAAAAGCCAAATGGAAGTTTTCGACTTGTCACAGCATTTGCTGATGTTGGCCGCTACAGTAAACCTCAACCCTCATTAATGCCAGACGTACATTCTACACTTCGACAAATTGCTCAGTGGAAACATATTGTGATTTCTGATTTGACTAAATCTTTTTATCAAATACCGTTACATGGAGACTCCATGAAATACTGCGGTGTCTCAACCCCATTTTGTGGTGTAAGAGTATATGTGAGATCTGCAATGGGGATGCCTGGATCAGAGACAGCATTAGAGGAACTTACTTGCCGTGTACTAGGCCACCTAGTACAAGTAGTGGAGTGACAAATCGGGAAAAGTCGCTTAGTTAAGGAGTTTAATGGACCGAAATACCGCACGGCTGAAAATTCACATGAAGATAGAGTAAACATGATACTTTCATTTTAGCCCTGTCGTAGAGTTTTCCCACGGTGCAGTTTTTTGTAAAATCGTGTAAAAGTGAGATTTTCTGATTTTTTTTCTTTTTCATTTTCAAACACGAGAACGCTTATAATAAATTCCCGAATGAGATATCATACACAAATTTGGTATCATATGAAAGAGTGATGTATCAGCTTTTATTTGACATCAAGCTTTAATATCAGATGAACATATAAATTGAGTGAATTGGACGATTTTCAAATGTATGTAACATTTTTGTCAATCTTACCGTCTATCAAAGTCTATTACATGTCTTATATATATCACCAATAGTAAATTTTCACAAAATATAGTGGAACAACCAATACTTAAGAAGTTATGATATATAAAAGTTTGATAGAACATAAAAATCAACTTTTACGAACATTTTTATAAAACTCATCACATAGCAGTATTACTACTCAATTTTCACCTCTTGATGATTCATGTAACGTTCCCCTTTCCTATTTACCCCTATCATATGAAATGCAATGAATTTATGCATTTTCTTAAGTTTTATAAAAAAGAATGTATATGTGTGTCAATAGTTGTGTCGATGTGCTTGAATAAGTACAGATGCTAAGGTTTAATAACTTTTGAGGTGCTTTTATTCTTGTTTTTCGAAAATACTAATTTTAAACCACATTGGAACACATCCGAAAAATTCCGGAAATTATTGTCGGTGCTAATTCCATTCAATAGTGGGTCTCATTGGGGTCTAAGCGTGACGCGGGATTGCCGATTTTAAGTAAGCGTGAAACGTGAAAGTCAAATTATTGTGCCGTGAAAACGGGAAAGTCTAGCGGGACATGGGAATTTACAACAACAAAAAATTGCTTAGAATACGTATATAGTGTAATTAAGCGGGATACAGGGATCTGACAAAACAGTAAGCGGGATCCGGGATCAGAACCCCCCAATGACACCCCTTTAATAAGAACTAGTAGAGTAGCTTAGATCATGTTATTAAGCCTTTACATGTCCAAGAAGAAAACATTATCATGCATTTGAATTAGTGAGAGAGAGAAAACATGCGTGTAACGATGAATCAACTTTCGTCATGGCATTACAATGACTGGTATACAATGTCTATCCAGGACACAAAAGTCATACAACAAGCTAAGCAATTAAAGTATGTTGAGTCATTTGAGCGTGCCAATATTGTTTTAAATCAGTGACGCAAATTATCAGGCAGGCCATCTAGTGGTGAGTTTACTCGTAATAAATAACTTCAAGGACAAGCCGCTTCAACATTCAGCATGCATTGTTAACTATTTGATGAAATTAAAAATCATTTGCTTCTGATGTTTTAAATTAATCGGGACATGATGTTGCTTTTCAAATACTACAGTGCAGCATGTCTTCATTCATTAAGTCTACAGGATGATATGTTAGCAAAAGAAAGAAAAAAACATGTTCGTTGTCGTATAGTTTGTGCCATTTACATTTGTTTACAGATATTGCATTCTGTGAAGAAAAAAATCTAAAAAGCTGTTTATGATCGTTCGAGATTTCAAATTATTTCTATCTGTACAATGAATTCCAACCTTTCTCAGACTGGTAAATATTTTGCCTGGTTAGTAGATGACAATTTTTTTTCAAATGGATAATGATTACAATGCACTCTCATTTGATACTGAACGGAAATGTATACTTAGGCTGAGTGTGTGATATTCCTTTATGAAGAACCAGTACACCCCTGATTGAAATATGGTATTGGTATTGTCCAAAGTCTTTATGTAAATGGTACAACAGTTATTGAGATTTGGCCAATGACTGCTTTACAAACCATAAAAAAAAATTGTGGTATGATTGCCAATTCGAAAAATCGCCACAAAAGACAAAAAATACACATACATTTACAACTATACAATACATTACAATACAATATTTTTATTTTCCAAATTAAAGGGCCCATTAAGAGCATAACATTAATTACAACATGACATAAACATTACAGAGTGATTAAAGAAACATAAAATAATAATTGAAATTCAAATGCAGTGGTCAAGGGGAGATAATTTTGATATATTTTAGAGTATCTAACTAATTTTCCATAACACTATGGACAGAGTGTAAACTTTACAGTTCTTATTTCTCCTCTGTTCTTTATGGCATTTTAACAAAACTTTCCCAAAAATGTCTTTATATGTGGCCATATATTATTGCATAGCTAAATCTTAATTATGAATATTTTTTGTCGATAATTTCCGTAAATAAAGATATGTGTTTCATTTTCGTACATGTTGCAAGTGAGGGTACGTATCACTAATATCTGGTAATCAGACAGAAATATGACTAGCTGTATTTGTGGAGCATTCGTAGCGCATGCTTCCATCGAAAAAAAATCTCAGTTAACATGAGAGACTACCGAGAAATTGTCCAAAATGTCTAAAATTTGCAATTTTTTTAAATCCCCCCTTTGACCTTTGAACGCAGTTTTCAAAAATCTGCACCACTTTGGCACTATACGACATGCCGTAATCAAAGGATATTATATTTATCTACAAAATAGAATGAAATTCAAAACAGTGTGGCTGTGGCCATTGATTGACACATTAAATTCATCCATTGACTGGGACAATTTAGGTGAACGTTTGTAACGACCATTGCTCACTGTGTACTTTTTAAAGACACTTAAACTATGGGGTCACCAAAGGTTCTCAACACCTTAGTAAAGTAATTCGAAAAAATTAATTAGAAATAACACGATGTTTTGATTTATATCAATTATATAAATCAAAACATAAAGGTTATTTCTGATTAATTTTTCGAATTATTTTATAATAAAAGGCGGTACGAAACCTTGGTGACCCCACAGTTTAAATGTCTATCGTAGGTACGTCGTGAACAGTGGTCGTTACAGAAAAACGTTCACGTAAATTGTCCCAGTCAATGGATGAATCTAATGTGTCAATCAATGGCCACAGCCACACTGTTTTGAATTTCATTCTAAGACCAAAATTAGCCATGAGGTATTCCAGTCCATTAAATTTTCAAATTTACCTTATTTGTCACCGTACTAAAGAAGGAGTCGTAGCCAAAATTGCGGACGATCTATATTGCGGTGGCAATTCACCAGATGAACTTCTTACTAACTGGGAAAGAGTGTTACAAGCCTTACAGAAGTGTAGCCTCAATTTATCAGCTACAAACACAATCATTGCACCTAAACAAGCTACAATTCTCGGTTGGATTTGGGAACTTGGATCAATCAGTGCAAGCCCTCACCGCATTGCTACACTTTCAAACTGTCAGCCTCCAAAGACCGTACGTGCACTTAGATCATTTGTTGGTGCCTACAAAGTGTTGTCTCGTGTAATTAAGAACTCTTCTGGACTTCTGTCACTTCTTGAAAACGCAGTAGCTGGATCTGAGTCAAAAGATACAATATTATGGACCGAAGAGCTTAACTCAGCCTTTACAAGTGCACAAAACGCACTTTCGACCAATCGTTCGATTGCTCTCCCTCGTCCTAACGACCAACTCTGGATTGTTACAGACGGAGCTTTAAAAACATGCGGACTTGGAGCTACTTTGTACATTAACAGAAACGACAAACGTCTTCTTGCTGGGTTCTTCAGTGCGAAACTTAGACAAACTCAACGCCAGTGGTTACCATGTGAAATTGAAGTCTTATCAATTGCAGCGTCTATCAAACATTTTAGTCCGTACATTATTCAATCTCTATCTACAGCATGTGTTCTAACTGATAGTAAACCGTGTGTTCAAGCCTTTGAAAAGTTATGTAGAGGTGAATTTTCATCAAGTCCTCGGGTTTCTACTTTTCTGTCGACTGCAAGTCGCTTCCAAGTATCTATAAGACATGTTTCTGGATTGGCAATACTACCATCTGACTATTCAAGCCGTAACGCATCCAATTGTGACAATCCCGCCTGTCAAATTTGCAATTTTATACATCTTCAGGAGGAATGCGTTGTGCGTCATGTAACAACTGCAGATATTCTAAACGGAGCAGTAAAGCTTCCTTTTACAAGCAGCATGGTTTTCAAACCAGACTGAATGTTCTGATCTCCGGCGAACGGTTGCTCACTTACGACAGGGAACCAGACCCTCAAAGAAACTCACAAATATAAAGGACATTAAGCCCTACCTGAATGTAGCTTCATTAGCTAACGACGGACTATTAGTAGTAAAAAGAAACCTTCCGTTTACACCTTGTCGTGAATTAATAATTGTACCGCGGCAAGTATTAAATGGATTAATTACTTCAATTCACATTAAACTAGACCATCCGTCATGTCACCAGATGAAGTCTATATTACAACAATACTTTTACGCATTAGACATGGACAACTGTATCGAATCTGTAACTAGTAGCTGTCATCAGTGTGTTTCATTGTTGAAGACCCCAAAGGTCCGCGAAGAGCAAAATTCAACAGACCCACCTGAAACTATTGGTTCTTCATTTGCCGCAGATGTCTTAAAACGTGAGCGTCAGTTAGTTTTTGTTTTACGAGAATGTGTAACTTCTTACACCTTTACAAAACTATTAGATACCGAGCGCCATCACGATTTACGAGATGCAATTATTCAACTGCTTGCTGAAGTCCACCCTCTAGACGGCCCATTTGCTGTTATCAGGACCGACCCTGCATCTGGTTTTAAAACTTTAGTAAAAGACGAATTGTTAGCTAGACAACGCATCACTATAGAACTAGGCCGCCCCAAAAATGTAAACAAAAACCCCGTTGCTGAGAAAGCTATTCAGGAACTAGAAGATGAAATACTTCGTACGAACCCGTCAAGCCTAGTATTAACACCATTAACGCTTTCATTTGTCACAGCTCGACTGAATACACGTATTCGAAATCGAGGATTATCCGCACGTGAAATGTGGACACAGAGAGATCAGTTTTCCAATAACGAAATATCGCTTACCGATCAAAACCTAATTATCGCCCAACACGAACAAAGATTAAAGAATCATCCACACAGTGAAAAGACAAAGTGTCCTTCAGGCAAATTACCCGTGTGTCCAGATTTAGAAATTGGCGACATAGTATATCTACGATGTGATCTCAACAAAACTAAGTCACGCGATAGATACCTTGTGGTAGCTGTTGATACCCCCATGGTGCAATATCCGTAAATTCATTGGATCTTAATTAAGACAAAATTCTTATCGTGTAAAATGTTCAGATTGTTACAAAGTTGCCTATGAAGTTTCACAACTTGAAAACATTCAAAGTCTACTACCGCATTCCGACGATGACGACGATGAAAGAGTGAACGACATCTCTTCACCTCCATCCGTGCCGGTAATCCCTAAAGCTATATCCGACCTTCCAACATTGCCGTCAGTAATACCGCATCAAAATGCTCAACTAGAAAATGTTGAACATTCTCTTAGTATTAACAGTCCGGACATAAATTTAAGTAACAATAACTGTAAAATGGACACACCAGAGGAAACATGTATTGACTCTAAAGAAAATGAACTAAATTTCTCATCCGATTTAATAAGTCGAACGGATCGCAAGCGCTCACTTCCAAAGAAATTCAATGACTATGTTATGTACTGAGTGAGTGTAATGGAGAGATTCCTAATTGTATATAGAACAGTTCATTTTTATTTTTGTTTTAATTATTGCATTAAAGGGGCAGAATAATCCCCAAGACCAGAGGGCAGTCTACCCTGTGAAGGTGTTTATAATTGTATAAAAATAAAGAAGAAAAAGCGATAACGCCAGGTAGTTTCATATTCCGGAAACGGTTTTCCGATGTGTGTTTGACATTTATCATAAACTCTCTCTCTTCCTGTTAACGATCATTATATAAGGTGGCACGGTAGTATTTGCATTCCAGAATTTAGGTTGCTCTTTTGTGTACTTAGGTAAATGTATCTAAACAGTGTGATTGGACAAAAATATAGTATCAACTGAACATACTTTCCCAAACTGAGGGATGAATCAGGTGTAGAAAAATATGAAATAATTTTACATACAGATGAAAATGAATTTTTGAGAATTTTGTATTCACTGCACCGTAAAAGACCTAAAAGTACTAGTGGCCTTAGGTTTTTAAAAATAGCAAAAAAAGTAAACGGTCATGATACATATTCAAATTCATTTCTGAATAGTAAAATGAAAGTACTTCAGTTAACTGTGAATGTAGAATTTTTTGCAGTGTTAGAAAGTGGTGAAATTTTTAAAAAGGCTATCATTATCCCTTATGGGCCAGGAAATTCTACCGTGCCGTCATAACTTGGCATGTTTAACTATGTTAGTCAATAAATAGACAATATCTCAAGTCGTACATTTGTGTAGTGATTTTCCTTATTGGCGTATTGAGACCGTACGAAGAGATGTAAATTTGGATTAATGCATATATGTATTGTGAAATATATTGTTCTCTGTGTATATATTTTTGATGAATTGATGATCACATTTTCTACAACATAGTTAGATGTCAGGTTTGTACACATTTAGTCTCTACTTTAGTCTATATTCAAACCTGAAGCCAGTGGGTCAGTGAAGGGATACATGTATGTGCTGCATAAATCACATTTCAGGACATTTCAACCAACAAAAAACTATTGAATATTTTATCAGCTGACATATCTATTTTTATTTCATCTAATGTCAGTCATACTTTCAAAAAGGCTATTCGACTCTTAGCTGATGGAAACGGAAAGTGCTCTCGCTTTGTAGATTAATTCATTTACTAGAATAGCCACGTGCATCAATCAGCAAATTTTACCGCACACGTGAGGTCACACGCTATGAATTATTATCGTTTAACGTTGTTGTTTACTCTAGAAGATTCGACTATTTATAGATAAAGGTTACCTGTGTAAAATATAATTGCTAAAATAGGCCTACTAAAAATGGTAAGTGGAATTTCACTGGAATCCCGTACAAATCCCACGTGGGAATTCCAGTGAGCTCCACTGGTTTCCACTGGACATTTTTGACGGGATTTTTTGAAGATTCCCATGGGAATTCCAGTGGAATCCCAGTGATATTTTTGAATTTCCACTGGGATTGAATTAAATCCCTGTGGAAATTCTGGGCATTTTCTACTGGGATTTTAATAAATTCCAGTGGGATTTCCTTGCGATTTCCACTGGGATCTCAGTGAATTCTGATCGCATTTCTTGGCAATTTCCACTGAGATTTCAATGGAATCCCAATGAGATTTGAATAAAGTGGGATATGAATAAATTTCAGTGGGATTTTCATGCAACCCTGTGAAAAAATAAAGTATTATCACAAGTTCCTGAATTTCTTTCGTGCATAACTGATTTGCTCTGTAACAGCATCATTAAGCTGACCATATTGCATATATCTGTTGTGTTTTGTGCACTAAGCAGTAACATAATCTGAAAAAAATGAGGACATAAATTAAAATTACCATGCATTATTGGTTTAACTAAAAGGAACTTGACAAATTGGTCTATGTTATACAGGTAAATTGTGAGCTGCCTAGGTAGGTGGGGTTTTCTTTCATTTTGACATATTGACCTGAATTTACTATTTTTACCATATCATTCAATAATACAACAGAAACATTTAAAACTTGAAATTATAAGATTTAACTATAAAAATAAGATGTTAGCATGTTTTAAAGAATAATTATATTTTTAGAAAAAAATCCTTGTAAAATCAAGGGCAGATAATTATAATGAATTTCTATGACCTGTTTTGGGGATTTTCTCAATAAAATAAGACCTGTGTGCTGTGACCCCCGTTTTCAATTTGTTAATTTCAAAGGTATATATCATGTTTATATCTAAAAAAAAAATTAAAAGAGGGACGAAAGATACCAAAGGGATAGTCAAACTCATAAATCCAAAACAAACTGACAACGCCATGGCTAAAAATGAAAAAGACAAACAAAAAAACAATAGTACACACGACACAACATAGAAAACTAAAGAATAAACAACACGAACCCCACCAAAAACTAGGGGTGATCTCAGGTGCTCCGGAAGGGTAAGCAGATCCTGCTCCACATGTGGCACCCGTCGTGTTGCTTATGTGATTACACATCCGGTAAATAGTCTAATTCGGTAGGTCACATTCATGAAAGGGAAGGGGATTGTAGTTACGACGTAAGGAACATATCCGATATCATTTGTGAAACGGTTATTCCATAACAGTCAACCAACTCGTGATGGCGTCCGTAAAATTTACGAAGGGACATATCCAGAAATCAACGTCACTTTGCTTATTTGAATATTATACTAAAGAAATCGGATACGGGTCACGAAAATTACATTAAAATGATAGGGAAGTTTGAAAAAATGTCTGTTTTAATTTTAATTTAAGTGATAGACAGGTTGCCGGGGCAGAAAATGAATATACACAACAATATACACCATTTAAACGAAACATAATGACTGTTGTTGTAAAAATACAGATTCCTGAGCTATTTTAAAAATCGAAGCGAGAGGCTTTTAATATTGCAGTGTAAAATACAGGCTAAACTGGCTGAAACGTCAAATTTGCAGACTTCGTGTTGAAAATTGGCTACTAAGGTCATTACAAAAACAGATTGCCGGGGTGAAATTTGAAACTTGAATTTCCAAAGAATAAGCAAGTCCAAACCTTGTATGTGTAGTCGTTGAACTCTAGGTTCCCACGTAAAGTTAAAATGTCACTATTTCAAGAAGAATAAACTCAGGAAAGCACGAAAAATTCACTAAATTCGCGTTCATTGTTTTGATTTTGACCGCCTGACAACTTTACGGAAATATCAAAGTGATTGTAAATAAGGACTCTGTGACGGGCAACTTATAATATCCGTGTTTTAAAGATTTTAATGATTTTAATGATATCAAGCGCCAGTCCAGTTCAAACTACTATCACGTGGTACAATTCTCATTTACATATTATGAATATTAATTAGCAAAACCACTACTAATTTCTGGCTATGATGATTTCAACTTCACCATTTGGAACTCTTGGTTTAATAGCTTCCTTGTGAGCAGTAACCCTCTATCAAGAAAATCATGATAGGAAACGCAAGCACGGGAATATATTTCAATTCGATGGGATAGATGCGTTCCACATAGTCACCAAATTTTGAATTGTTTAGTGAAAGAACGTCATCTATATAGCGGAAAGTAGAGTTAAAGGGAAACTTCGCAAAAAAATCAAAAATTGATATTATGTCCATTCTGTATAAAAATGCTCAAATCTATAGATATTTTAGTTTTATTCCGCTAGATAAGAGATCACCATCGATTTTAAATTTTGAGTATCAATTCTCTACGTTCCGCCATTTTGTAATCTTCACGGATTAAAAATTACGATATGTCTATAAACCACAAAGGACCAAAATTACAGTAACCGATGTAGTCGTAATTGCGTGTCGATATCTTGTCAATCGTACGGTTGTTTTATCTGACTAACTAACTTGATACGGAAAATGTTTTTATTTTTTTAAATAACCATAGTCTGTTATTTTTAAACTGTAATATTTGAATAAGTTAAAAAGTCAAAGTTCAAATCATAAATAAGTGTTCCGTGAAAATTGTTTTCGAAAATCTAATTCGTTCATAATTCTATAAAGTAATAAACTTTATTCAAATAAATTCGGATCTTCCCTCATCTGATCACCAGCATGGCTAAAGGTATTACTCCCCAAGGTATTGTGAGGGGTGTGAGGTGACACGTCCAGGTATTCAATCGATTTCCTGTCGGGCTTGCAAGTTCATGCATCGTTTCACTCCTGTAGTTATTGATCAGTGTACACGGCCGATTACTTAAAACTTTCCATTTTGAACTATCAGGTGTATAATATACATCTCTGTCTTGCGTGTCGAAAGTGATATAATATACTAGTCATTACTTAACTCATACGCTTGTTTATAAATAACATTTCTGGTGTAAAGAAAATTATTTATAAAAATATAAATAATACCAAAAAAAAAAAAAAAGATTTGAAGAAATAAAAATCTATTTACATATTTTTTCCAAGGGTTAATTTGTGAAAATGTAATGTATACTCGTTGTCAATAGTAAAGGACAGATTGGAACATACCAGAAATATTGATTTAAAAAAATGTACGCACTTGTCGACGATTCGTATACACCTGGATAGAAAGTTACGGAAATATAGCGCAATTTAAAATATATACATGTATATACATTGAACATAAGAAAGAAACATACATTTTGTGTAAATTGGGGTAAAAGTTCTGTAAATAGACTAGTCCACGTATGCCAACAGTATATGTAATCAACGAATTCGATAGACTATTGTATACCAAAAGAAGAAGAAGAAGGAGAGAACCAATTTGATTTAAATACAGGTCGATATATAACTTGCTTTGGTTCATCGAAGTTATGAACATAGTAAAATCACAGATTTATATATCAATTAGATTGTTCTCGAATAAAGGAAGAAATTCGTCATCATCACAATTATTCCGACATTCATGTAATATATATGCAACTGGACGTACACTAATACTCCCCAAGGGATGTGAATATTTTCTAGGAAAACTATTGCGTATTAAAGTTTCAAATCAATTTCGGGATTTATTTTCTTTCTTGATATTCAATGACAGCAATTTAAAGAATAAACTGCTTGTCCGCTTTAGGGGTATTCTTGCCAGTTGAACAGACTTATAATTAAATTCAAAAATAGGGAAAGATGACATTAAATTCGTTGTCTTTTGTTTTTAAACATCGTTGGTCAAATAGCTATAGTATTATACGTTGTGAGACGAAGACTATTTGAATAAGGACGTTCCCGATTATAAATAAATTTGGTTGACGTTTTTCACACTTGAAAAGAATATCTATTCGTAATTTTTCTATTCCATTCCAAGAAGATCCTTAAATTTCCTGTCAATTTTTTAAAACATCTTTTTTTTTTAAATAGCTGAAGTATTCAATTCATGCGTTGTGAGATTTAAAATATTTTGATGAGAACATTAATTCCTAAATAGGTAAATAAAGATCGCTTTGGATGGACTAATTTATATAATTGTAATTGTTAATGATTTGTTTGAAATATAAAAGGTTGCCGATTCTAATTTTAAAAAGTACATTTTTTAGTTCATACGCTCGTGTTTAGAAGGCTATTTTTATTTATAAATTTATTCAATTAAAATAATTCAGTATTTTATTGTTACGAAAGTAATCAGAAGTCCTAATTCATTTAAAAGTGAGCTTATGCAAATATATAAAAATATACAACAGCTATTCAGTTATTGTGCGACCTTATTACTCCCGTAAATTAATCTTGATTCTTTTCTTACATTTCTGTGTCTAAAACTATAACTGACTCCCGTATATCATTCATACGAAATATTGTTCACACCTGAAATGGTGAACCGTGACGCCTAGATGTCACTGAATGAAGATCAAAAGATTAGAATTACATAATGCTAATCTTTTAATTACCATGATTTTTAAATACGCATTCAACATTCACTAAGTGTCACAAATTAATACACATTTTATTTCCACAGTACTAGCAAGTGAAAATGTTTGCTGGAATGAAGCAAAAACATGTATTTTTAATACACTATCGATCATGTCAGTTTCATATGTTTGTTTAAAGTATTTGTAGGAAAAAAATCATAAAAATGATCTATTGTATTATTTACTTTAATTACTAAAATTCGTCAAGGACGTTAGTTATACGTCCTTGAATTCGTATAAAAAAATCCACACATAAATCCTACAATCTAATTTTAAAAGTTGCATGGCTATCACTTACTTTTCGTTGGTTAATAGCTACACCAAAAGTCGTCGATGCGCTTTAAATAGCGTTATAAGATGGTTAACGAACAAGACTTAAATGAGATTAATTTCACTCCCGGCATGCAAAAGACTTAAACTACGTCACATAAGTCAGGCAGTTTTGAAGAAATGAAATTAGTAATTCCCAATTTTCTTCTTTATTACTTTTCATATCAAAATAAAACTTGGTGAATATGTTTTTTATGGTATTATGAACATAATAAGATGAAAAGTGAAAAATCGCGAATTATCCCTTTAAAGGATATTGCTAACTTCTTATCTTTCTTCCTAAGAAGTTCCTGCATGAAGTCAGCCTCATAATAATAAAGAAACAAGTCGGCAAGTAGAGGGGCACAGTTTGTTCTCATTGGGATGCCGACAGTCTGTTGAAAAACACGTCCTCCGAACGTTACAAATATGTTGTCAATCAAGAAATCAAGCATCTTGATAATATCGGTTTCAGAGAATTTTTTGTTTGAATCAGAGTGATTCTTTACAAAGTATGATTTATCCCTCCCTAAGACAAGATACTTGTATCTACGTTGGCCATTCTTTTTTATGAAGCAAAGTAATACCAACTCTTTCAATTTGTCTTTTAGTTTGGAATGTGGAATACTTGTGTAAAGAGTAGAAAAGTCAAATGTTTCAATACTGTTACAAGATGAAAGAGAGTTAGATTGTATGTACTCTAAAAGATCTTTGAAATTTTTAAGTATCCACATCTGATTCACGCCTGCTGTAGAATAGGCAGTTTCACAATAACTTTGAAGCCCGTCTTTGATTGCTGATAAAATAGATGTTAATAATTTAGAAAGAGGTTTCGTGGAGCACTTGGACGATCCAGCAATATACCGTTGTTTGTAAGGACACTTATGTAGTTTAGGTATCCAATTACAGTGATGGAAGATCCAGTTCTTCATCTTTGGTTGAAATACCAAAGGAACAAAGAACAGACCTATGATTATCCAGGATTTCCTCTTTGGTAAGTGTTGTGAAGGTATATGTTGAGTTTCCAAGTGAATTGTCTATACTTAATTCGTTTATCAAGCAATAAATGTAGTGACTTTTACAGACAAAAACGATGTTATTTGGGGCTTTGTCTGCGGGGACAACAACATATTTATCATGGAGGTCGGATAAGTGTTTAGCAACATCTGGGTCTTTAAAGATTGACGTAGCATTGGCATTGATGGACCCATTCAGTTTCTTGATTCTGATTTGTATTAACGACCTCACTGCCTTAATCCATTCGGATAGAGTGTCTACGTCTTCCTTTTCACGTTGAGCCCATTGCCTGGCATAATCCTCGACTGAGTCCATCAAAATTTTAAAGTTGTATTTCCAATTGATGGATTTAGGCTCACGATATTTCGAACCTTTCGATAACACATTTCGTAGAGAAGTGTTATTAACAATGTTAAGGTCACCGGTAATAACGTGGCCAGCAGGATTATATATGAATTGGGAACTAGCACAAGTGCAATCAGGAGGTTTAGACTTGAAGTCGTCAATATCGAGATTCTGCAAAACGCGTTTGTAATTGAAAATTTTAGTTGCAATTGGTTTGGTATAGGTATAAGAAATTATTGGTACAGACTGGTCTTTGAAATAAGGAGGTATTTTCGATTGAACTAATTTATGATGAAGGATATTGCCTAGGTTGACGCCATCGAGACCTTTGTTGGCAAAGGAAAGATTTAGAAAAGATCTTTTCTCTTTTTCATCTTTTCCCATGCGAACTGGCTTGAAAAGTCTGTGACTTGACATATCATTTCCTGTCCATTTCACAGGAGCAAATGGAAAACAGATGGGCACATAACATTTTTATCATTAATTGATAAGAAAGAGACTGCTTGGAAATAATATTTGTGTATTATCATGATTAATACTTTTAAACTAAATAGAGATACACTTAATAATTAATTGTACTTGAAAATAAATTAATTTTAACCACCAGACACAAGTTGTTTCCTTTTTCCTTTTTTGAAAAATATTAGTCCAAACTGATTTTTTTTTTCACAAAATTTTTTTCCTCAAAATTTTTTTTCCTCATAAAATTTTTTTCCTCAAATTTTTTTTTCCTCATTTTTGTTTTTGTTTTCCTTTTTCGGTTTTTATTTCCTTTTTCGATTTTCATTTCCTTATTCGTTTCGAAAACCGAATAAGGAAATGAAAATTGAATAAGGAAAATGAAACCAAATAAGGAAATGAAAATCGAATAAGGAAATAGAAACCGAATAAGGAAATAGAAATGGAATAAGGAAATAGAAATCGAATAAGGAAATAGAAACCGAATAAGGAAATAGAAATCGAATAAGGAAATAGAAATCGAAGAAGGAAATGAAAATCGAATAAGGAAATAGAAACCGAATAAGGAAATAGAAACGGGATAAGGAAATAGAAATAGAATAAGGAAAAAGAAACTGAATAAGGAAATGAAAATCGAAAAAGGAAATAGAAACCAAATTAGAAAATAAAAATCAAATAAAAAAATAGAAACCGAATAAGAAAATGAAAATCAAATAAGGCAATGAAAATCGAATAAGGAAAAAGAAACCGAATAAGGAAATGAAAATTGAATAAGGAAAATGAAACCAAATAAGGAAATGAAAATCGAAAAAGGAAATAGAAACTGAATAAGGAAATAGAAACCGAAAAAGGAAAAAGAAACCGAATAAGGAAATAAAAATCGAATAAGGAAATAGAAAACGAATAAGGAAATGAAAATCGAAAAAGGAAATAGAAAACGAATAAGGAAATGAAAATTGAAAAAGGAAATAAAAACCGAAAAAAGGGAAAAAAAAATTAGGAAACAAAAAATTTGAGGAAAACAATTTTATGTCGAAAAAAAAATTTAGAGGAAAAACAATTTTGAGGAAATTGTGAAAAAATTTTGATGAGAAAAAAATTTGTGAAAAAAAATTTTGAGGGGAAAAAAATTCAGTTTGGACTTTTTTTTTTTCAAAGTTTGAATATCAGAAAAGGAAAAAGGAAACAACTTGTGTCTGATATTTTAACCTGCAAATCCTTTGTTGGAAAATTCAAAAATAAATTATTGTCTTAAAATACTGTTAGGGAAATAAGTATATATATGTTTAAATGTATATAAATAGCAACACACAAAATAAAGTTATAAATAACCTAACAATGCTATCACTATTTAAATTTAATTGAATTTAATATGCCATCTTTAAGACTCTTTAAATAAATGTTGGATTTCAGGGTGGTACAAAAACTGGCATGATAGATGAATATATAAATGTTGACACATTATAATTAGACAATTCCAATTTTTGCAGTCCAAATAAATTACAAATTTAACATATTCTAAAATATTGAGGGTTTTCAAACAATTTATAAATTGCTTAAATAACTTAACTTAAAAACTGCTGGAATGTATATATGTATATCTTTCAGGTCCATCATCATTTAATTATCAGCTAAATTTTTTTTTAGTCCAACATCCCACTGGAATTATCTATCTATAGAATACACATGTCCAAATTCCATTGGGATAATTTAGAATAACAAAGTAAAATTTCCACTGGAAAATATAGAAATAATCCAGTGGAAATGCCACTGAGATCCCATCGGGATAAACTTCCCATTGGGATTTCACTGACACTCCCAAACATTCCAGTGGGAAACCACTGGACCCCCCCCCCCCCCACTGGGATTCCAGTGAATCCCAATGGAATCCCACTGGAATCCCAAGTACATTTTCAGTAGGGAGAGAGGACAAATCCGATACTCTACGGGATTGAAGGACATTTACTTGGTTTGGATTGTCCTAACCAATCAATAAACTTTGATTGTTCACGTCTCGTAATATCTTTCAATCAGGAAGCAAGAAAAATTCACGCACTATCTGTCCATCGTTCAATTCTTAATCTCGACTCCTAGGAGTCGATAACAATTAACATTGTATTTTAGAGGTTTGTTAACATTTTGAGTCGTATGATGATAAATGTATGTTGGACATTCAATATAACATTGTATTTTAGGGGTTGTTTACATTTTGAGTTGTATGATAAACGTATGTTTGTGTGTGTTTCTAAATAAAAACAGCCAAATTTTATGATACTTTATTGATGGTCATTGATTTTAAAATGTATTAAACAGAAACGTGACACGCAGTTTATTTACTCTTTGAGTCTGTTTAAATTACCTACATGTACATGACAGCCGTGAAAATGGTATATCCCAATTTACTCATGGCATTCGCGTGGGAATTCCGCAGATACCATACTGCCATATCGAATTTTACCAATAACAAAACAAATATATACATGTACATGTATAGACACAGAAGTTTGAAATTTTAGCAATGACGGGGTAAAGATATGACAAACTCACTATCACAGTAGAATCAAGAAATAGGGAGGTACACCCGAAGGTACACCCCACCCCATTCTTATTTTTATCTAGAAAAGGATGGGGGGCTTAAGGCCGTTCTACGTTGACGAATTTCATTCATATTCACATTGATAAATTAGATGCGAGTATACGTCAATGAGGACCCAACATGCCCAATGTCAGACAAAGAAAACAGAACGACATATAGGACATATAGAGGGCAAAAATCAGTCTTCAACAATGGATAA
This sequence comes from Mytilus edulis, assembly GCF_963676685.1. NCBI lineage: Eukaryota > Metazoa > Mollusca > Bivalvia > Mytilida > Mytilidae > Mytilus > Mytilus edulis. The sequence goes on from NC_092356.1 coordinate 58,287,067, forward strand.
AATAAAGACGTAAAGCTAACTGTTTTGAGAGTATTATAATTTGGACTTTGTTAGATATTTTTCAACAAATTTTTATTTTTTTGTTGTGAAAATATTGACCTAGAACTGTCTTTACATCTCTCTCAGACAATCGAAGTTTCAGTTGGTATAACATGTATAAATCTTTTCGGTCCCAATTTGCAGTTTTGTTCATTTGTTTAGGACATTTCCATATAATGCAGCATGTCAGGCCAAATATCTCGGCGTTTGGATCTTTGCATATGGCCATAAACCTGACGTCAATTAGAGAAGCTAAAGAGGTTGAACCTGTTGTTAATAAGTTGTAAATCAGGCCATTACTTTTTCGCAATTTAATTGTTGTGTATTTTACATGTCTGGACTGTATTCTTTCTCTTTTTTGAAGGCTGTATAGTTGCCTTCATTTACTTTGTTATTTGAACCTCTGTGGATAGTCGTTTCATTGGCAACCATACCACATATATACTTTGTTCTATATGGCATTGACCTAGTACGATTATGTTTACGTGGTAAAGATATACTTATCAGATCTCAACAAATTATCTAAAATAAAATATTTTCCGTCCGCGGTAATTTTTTTTTTAAATCGGAGGTTATGCATTTTCTACATCCAACTTGAAAGATACCCATGTCGTCGACTTGATATCTAATGGTTCTACTTAACTATGTACTAGATAAATTGAAAACTTGCTCAAATGGTGTTTTTAAAATAAAACACTTCGTAATTGAGAAGAAAATTGTAATTTTGTTTGTTTCTATTAACTTTTAAATTTTTTGTCACTATAGTAAACCTTACAGTAAGCATTTATCGCCTTCTCTAACAAAGAGCTTCGATTCTTTTGTTCAACCTGTTTTCCGACTGTGTTGGTCTCATACGTTTTTAAGTGTAATGATTTTTTTAAAGTCTAGACACGTAGATTAAAATTCTAGCGGTGCACCTTAAATCAGCGAGAAATTTACATTCACACCGCTGGAACTAATATATTTCGCACATTTCCCTTTTGATTTCAGCTGTAAAATGTTGATCATAACCCCTTATATGCAGGAGACCAACAAGGTCAGAAATGATCTACTTACTATGAAGCGGTAAAGAATAGAACGGCAACATAATTCTACCAATTCACGACACTAGCTATCTCATTAAAAACAAATGTTGAGGATTAAAATTGCCCTCAGTTATTCTTTTATGTTTATTGTATGGAACCTTATTTTATCAATTTGATTACAGCCACCCAAAATATAATCACAAGTATAGTAACCCCAAAACAGATACAAAAAAGGATTTTTAAAACTTACTTGATTTACAGTAAATACATTACAATCTCGAAAAAAAAACATGAAATTCTAGTTGTACGAATTGTTTGTACGTAATTTCTTACCGCTTTGATTTATGTCCTAATTTCAAATATGGAATCTAAGACGAATTTAATTTTTATCTTTTGACCTTTTCAACATATTGTTACGGGTTTGGGTAGCGTGTACGTGACACATTTAACTCTACTAATAAAAATGAAGTTTTTGTTCATGGGATGGGGGAAATATACGTTAATCAAATCGAGAAATAATGTAATACATGTATACAATAAATGATTTATTGAACTTCTAATGCTATTTTTTTATGACAGGATTTCCAAGAGTTACAATAAAGTTAATTTGTTCTTTAGTTGTCTTTTTCTTTACTTTAACTTCATAAACCGATCTTTTCAAACGGGCTAGTCTGCCTTGTACCAAATATTCGAGCCTTGTACCAAATATTCGAGCCTTGAAACAAATCAATATATCGGGATTAACCCCGTATATGGATATAGCAACTGTTCTCTTTTCGGAATTATGTCCGACTAGAACTCACTTTAATGTTGAAATTATAAATATTTCGTCCTGAATAGCTTGTTTCTCCTTAATATTTGCAACAAATTATGAGAATCACCTCAGTAAAGTAATTGTAAAGCTTAAATAAGCTATAAAATATGCATATATCTTGCTTTTATATTAAATAAAATAAATTTTCTCTGTACCTTTTCTTTTTGTGAATATCTGTATTTTTTTTCCGTATGTCCTTTCCTCTTTAACTGTCGAATCCCAGAACCCCCGAATAAGCCAAACGCTCTTGTTTTTATATGACGATGCTATGTAGCTATAGCAATTGCTAAAATGTAGCTATCTCTATGGTGTCCCCATAGTTACAGCTAAGAGTGGCGCGAAATTCGCCGTCTCTTAGGTAACGATTAGAATCTCGTATTTTCATCCCAACAACATGTTACTTCTTTGTACTATCAATATTATTCAGCTTTCGTTAAATAAACCTCAAATAAACTTTATTTCATTGAAAACCATTACCAAATATAGAATCAGGATAAATTTACCCATATCGAGCCTCTGAAAGTTTCCTTCTATTTTCATCCAAGTACGCACATGCGCAAAGTCAACTTTCGAATACACATCCTCTATGGAATTTTGTCCATCAGGAGTTTGTAAACATTGACCGATAAAACAACAATTTGAAACAAAAATGAAATGTTGACATGCTAAAAGGTAAGTCCAACCGACGTATAACCTCTGAAACAGCTGTCATATGCTTAAACGAAAGAAATCCTCTAAAACCAGACGTCCCACTTCGTACACAAAATGTATGTTGACTCCTCCGCATGTGCTTACATTTACCAATCTCATATACCAATTATTTATGTAAATAAACTATACCATTAACTGTAACATATGTTACTTTGGTATAAGTAATGTGCAAAGTTAATAACTTGCACAACCTCTTGTAATAAAAGGGGGGGGGGGTCAGTTTGTAGATCATTACAATACCCTCTGTTTTAAGTGAGGTCCACCGAACTTCAAATTTAAATAAAGGCATAAAACATTAAAACTGTTGACTTCATTTATATATATATATGATGCGAAAAATGTCACTGTTCATAAAACAACTTGTCACAATTGAAGTCAAATCACTGATTACTGTTTGAGCATCTATCTATCTATATGGATGATATCTTCTATCTCTAAAGTCCCTGTATTCTCTACTATCTCTATGATTGTCCCTATTATCCCTATTTTCTCTATTGTCTTTATCTGCAGTTTTTTGTTCATTATTATCCCTTAACCACTGGTTCAGCCCTTTTAGTTCATTAGCCATTTTATTGAATGCCTTGGTTTGCTCCCCGACCATTGAGGTTCGTTGTTTCACATTTTCTTCCCCTAGCTTAAAACTCTTGTTTATAAATTTGGATGCTTCTTTCAAGTTCTTGTTCAGTTGGGAGGTGAAGTTTTGCATTTGCTTGTCCATTTCCTCTTTGGGCGTACCAGACACAAGTTGGTTCCTTTTTCCTTTTTCCTTTTTCGATATTCAAATTTTGAAAAATATTACAAGTCCAAACTAAATTTTTTTTTGCTTCAAAACTTTTTTTCCTCAAAATTTTTTTTTCCTCAAAATTTTTTTTCCTCAAAATTTTTTTTTCCTCAAAATTTTTTTCCTCAAAATTTTTTTTTTCTCAAAATTTTTTTTTTCCTGAAATTTTTTTTCCTCAAAATTTTTTTTTTCTCAAATTTTTTTTTTCCTCAAATTTTTTTTTCCTCAAATTTTTTTTCCTCAAAATTTTTTTTTTCTCAAATTTTTTTCCTCAAAATTTTTTTTCCTCAAATTTTTTTTCTCAAATTTTTTTTTTCCTCAGTTTTTTTCGTTTCCTTATTCAATTTCTTTTTCCTTATTCGATTTTTATTTCCTTTTTCATATTCATTTCCTTTTTCGGTTTCTATTCCCTGAATCGGATTCTATTTCCTTATTGGGTTTCTATTTCCTTATTCGGCTTCGATTTCCTTATTCGGTTTCTAGTTCCTTATTCGATTTTCATTTCCTTATTCGGTTTCTTTTTCCTTTTTCAATATTCATTTCCTTTTTCGTTTCTATTTCCTTATTCGGTTTCTGTTTCCTTATTTGATTTCTTTTTCCTTATTCAATTTTCATTTCCTTATTCGGTTTCTATTTCCTTATTGGATTTTCATTTCCTTATTCAATTTCCATTTCCTTATACGGTTTCTTTTTCCTTTTTCAATATTCATTTCCTTTTTCGGTTCTATTTCCTTATTCAGTTTCTATTTCCTTATTCGGTTTCTATTTCCTTATTCGGTTTCTTTTTCCTTATTCGGTTTCTTTTTCCTTTTTCAATATTCATTTCCTTTTTCGGTTTCTATTTCCTTATTCAGTTTCTATTTCCTTATTCGGTTTCTATTTCCTTATTCGGTTTCTTTTTCCTTATTCGGTTTCTTTTTCCTTTTTCAATATTCATTTCCTTTTTCGGTTTCTATTTCCTTATTTAGTTTCTATTTCCTTATTGGGTTTCTATTTCCTTATTCGGTTTCGATTTCCTTATTCGGTTTCTAGTTCCTTATTCGATTTTCATTTCCTTATTCGGTTTCTTTTTCCTTTTTCAATATTCATTTCCTTTTTCGGTTTCTATTTCCTTATTCGGTTTCTATTTCCTTATTGGATTTTCATTTCCTTATTCGATTCCCATTTCCTTATTCGATTTCCATTTCCTTATTCGGTTTCTTTTTCCTTTTTCATTATTCATTTCCTTTTTTGGTTTCTATTTCCTTATTCGGTTTCTATTTCCTTATTCGATTTTCATTTCCTTATTCGATTGCTGTTTCCTTATTCGGTTTCTATTTCCTTATTCGGTTTCTATTTCCTTATTCGGTTTCTATTTCCTTATTCGGTTTCTATTTCCTTATTGGATTTTCATTTCCTTATTCGATTTCCATTTCCTTATTCGATTTCCATTTCCTTATTGGGTTCCTTTTTCCTATTTCAATATTCAATTTTGAAAAATATTACAAGTCCAAACTTTTTTTGCCCCAAAATTTTTTTTCCTCAAAATTTATTTTTCCTCAAAATTTTTTTTCCTCAAAATTTTTTTTTCCTCAAAATTTTTTTCCTCAAATTTTTTTTTTCTCAAATTTTTTTTTCCTCAAATTTTTTTTTCCTCAAATTTTTTTTCTCAAATTTTTTTTTTCCTCATTTTTTTTCGTTTCATTATTCAATTTCTTTTTCCTGATTCGATTTTTATTTCCTTTTTCATATTCATTTCCTTTTTCGGTTTCTATTCCCTGAATCGGATTCTATTTTCTTATTGGGTTTCTATTTCCTTATTCGGTTTCGATTTCCTTATTCGGTTTCTAGTTCCTTATTCGATTTTCATTTCCTTATTCGGTTTCTTTTTCCTTTTTCAATATTCATTTCCTTTTTCGTTTCTATTTCCTTATTCGGTTTCTGTTTCCTTATTTGATTTCTTTTTCCTTATTCAATTTTCATTTCCTTATTCGGTTTCTATTTCCTTATTGGATTTTCATTTCCTTATTCAATTTCCATTTCCTTATACGGTTTCTTTTTCCTTTTTCAATATTCATTTCCTTTTTCGGTTTCTATTTCCTTATTCAGTTTCTATTTCCTTATTCGATTTCTATTTCCTTATTCGGTTTCTTTTTCCTTATTCGGTTTCTTTTTCCTTTTTCAATATTCATTTCCTTTTTCGGTTTCTATTTCCTTATTCAGTTTCTATTTCCTTATTCAGTTTCTATTTCCTTATTCGGTTTCTTTTTCCTTATTCGGTTTCTTTTTCCTTTTTCAATATTCATTTCCTTTTTCGGTTTCTATTTCCTTATTTAGTTTCTATTTCCTTATTGGATTTCTATTTCCTTATTTGGTTTCGATTTCCTTATTCGGTTTCTAGTTCCTTATTCGATTTTCATTTCCTTATTCGGTTTCTTTTTCCTTTTTCAATATTCATTTCCTTTTTCGGTTTCTATTTCCTTATTGGGTTTCTATTTCCTTATTGGATTTTCATTTCCTTATTCGATTTCCATTTCCTTATTAGATTTCTATTTCCTTATTCGGTTTCTTTTTCCTTTTTCAATATTCATTTCCTTTTTCGGTTTCTATTTCCTTATTCGGTTTCTATTTCATTATTCGATTTTCATTTCCTTATTCGATTGCTGTTTCCTTATTCGGTTTCTATTTCCTTATTCGGTTCTATTTCCTTATTCGGTTTCTATTTCCTTATTGGATTTTCATTTCCTTATTCGATTTCCATTTCCTTATTCGATTTCGTTTTCCTTATTCGGTTCCTTTTTCCTATTTCGATATTCAATTTTGAAAAATATTACAAGTCCAAACTAAATTTTTTTTTGCTTCAAAATTTTTTTTCCTAAAAATTTTTTTCCTCAAAATTTTTTTTCCTCAAAATTTTTTTTTCCTCAAAATTTTTTTCCTCAAAATTTTTTTTTTCTCAAAATTTTTTTTTTCCTCAAATTTTTTTTCCTCAAATTTTTTTTCCTCAAAATTTTTTTTTTCTCAAATTTTTTTTTTCCTCAAATTTTTTTTTCCTCAAATTTTTTTTTCTCAAATTTTTTTCCTTAGTGATAATATATATTTCATTTTTCGTATACAATTGATGATTTTGTTTCTGTATTTACATTGAAAGACGTAGTTTGACTGGCAGTGGCGGATCTAGATGGGTCAAATAAGGCGTTGCTTGGACTTTTTTGGGGAAACTGATTAATCAGACAAGTCTTCGAGAACTTTCCCATTTCCCGTGTATTTATTTTTTATGCGACAATTCTTTACTTATAATGATATTTTTTGCTGGTATTTACTGATTATAACAAACTCATGTGATTCGCTATGGCGGAGTTGACCAGTTCGCCGTAAAACGTCACTCAGTCATTTTGAAAATCAAATTTCAGTAACACATAGACTGAGGATAACAATCATGACATCTTCAAAACGAAACAGGATTGAACAAGAACGTATTGACTTGAAGTTCTATTTCACAATTCCACGAGACAGAAAGTTATACTCTATTACACTTTCTTGAAAAAAAAGTTCCACAACATTATTACTTACCTACGGAAACCTGTGTAACCCCAAACTCCCCAGCCTATTTTTACTAGAAATAACACAGCTGAATGATGGTCCCCAGTCTAAATAGATTTAAAGTGTAAGGAACGAACCATTTGTTAGAGAAGGCGGTCTGAGATATTTGAAAGAAAAAAAACTGACTTAGGTTTTTGTCTATTAAAAACTAAAATTTTGACCGTATCTGGATTGAAAACAATAATCTTGTCCACTTTTTTGCTATAAGAAACGAAAGTTTCCAACAAAATTATTTAGAATTATATAAACATGATGAACAAAAAAAACGGGCGTATTTTTTGGGGGCGGGGGTTTGCATGTGTGACTGGAATGTCTGTTTCGGCGAACTGATACTGCATATAAAATACTTTTTTCAAGACCGAAATGCCACCGGCTGCTGTGTGTGATCCATTTGTCAACCGTCATTCATAAACTCGCTGTCATTTTAGAATTATGTCGTAGCCTTTTGTTAATTTGGAACCCCGCATTTCCATTAAAAAAATTTGGCGAAACATATCAACCGAGCATTTGGATAAAAATTGCTTGTTTGTCTTTCTTCAATCGTGTCGGTCGTATTGTAAATTTCATTGAAGAGCCCGGCGTATATCTGGTTTACAACAAGAAATCTGTGAGGTTGTTCTAACTTAACATACAACAAACAAGAATTGTCCATGTCGAGGTCCTACATGCAATAAAGCAGTAAATAGCTTTGGATCCATACTATTATTTTTTATATACAGCATAAAAAAATGTTCAACCCTTACACTTTACAACAACTATAAAATATATATGCCCAAAATAAGGAACCGTTTAAATATGCATTCTACACAAATTTTATGTTTTTTAGCCCCCAAAAAGGTCACAATTTTTTTCGACTCGCTTCGCTCAGCCATCTTTAAAAATGTCGCCCCTTTTCTAAAATCCAGAATCCGCCCATGAAATTCAGTACATGACGTCACAAAGTATATCGGTTTTTAGATATTCTAAAAATAACCGTGCGATATGCTTTTTGCCGGTCAATATGCTTTTTGCTATCCGCCGTTTTTTCTCTACCTTCGAAAATATAGTTTAACATGTGACTATCTCTAAACGAATCAAATATGTTAAAATATACGATTTAATAATATATATATTATATATATATATAGTGTTTGTATGATATTTTATTAGATAACAAGTGTGGACACAGATGAGTGTGGATTTGTTTTTCGTTTATTTTTTGTACATAAATAAGGCCGTCAGTTTTCTCGTTTGAATTGTTCTACATTGTCATTTCGGGGCCTTTAATATCTGACTATGCGGTATGGGCTTTGTTCATTGTTGAAGGTCGTACTGTAGTTGTTTTAATTTCTGTGTCATTTTGGTCTCAGTGGCAATCATACCACATCTTTTTCATATGTATTTGCTTACTATTTGTATGGATCTATGTATATTACTTTATGGTGGATCGTCAGTATCATTAGTAAAACTTTTTGTCAAAATGTCGAATTGTTTTTTTTAGTAATGAAAATGCCTGACATGATGCTTGGGGCTAGATGAGCTAGAAAGAGAACTTATGTGTTGTGGTTTTTTCTTCAATTCTTTGATAATATTTCCTCCAAAGCTTGTCAAAGCAAAAAGGAGTTTTTACTAATGTGAAAATGATATCGTGAAAAGATCCTTTGTCAGCATGCTTCAAAGACTCATAACTGTTCTTAGAGTAATCTGGTAGAATTCAAGCATGTAAGGTGGATATTATGAGCATCTAGTTAATGTGTCTAGATATCTAAAAAGTTATAATATTCAATACAAAAATGGTAGTGCAAAATTATTCTCTTTTTATTTTTTTGGTTATAATATATGGACACAAATATAAGTGATACCATTACAGTATTTGTTGTGGTATGAAAGTGTAGTAATTAACATTTACTGTAACAATGTAAGTGAGAGCCGTGGTGTAGTGGTTAGATCATCGAACTACTAACACAAAGGTTCCTGGTTCGATTCCCGTTCGGGATGACAATTTCAGGGACTCAATTTTCTGCTCTCCCTTGACACCATTTGCGAGTATGGTCTTAAGGAAACGATGATAGTCCGTCGCAAGGGGACGATAAATGGCTGACCCGTAGTAGAGGTTTCCAGATTTGCTACGTATCAGGTACGGTTGATACGTAACACAACCGTTGGTGCTGTTTTGGAGGTATCATTTAATGCATGAGATTATTGTTATTATCACGGTGAAAATAAAGAAATCGAATTGCATATCAGCGATAAAAACCTTTATCTTTTATTTTATTACGATTTCACTGCTTCTAGAAACCTTGCTTGTGATTTTATACGATAAAATTGATTTTGTGCACCAGAGAATGAATCAAACAGTCCTTACTGGAACTGAGTTGCCTCGACCTTTATATTCTAAATATAGAGACAACTCTCCATCAAAATAACAAATTTATAAAAGTAAACCATTATAGGTCAATGTACGGCCTTCAACACGGATCATTGGCTCACAACGAACAAAAACCTATAAATGGCCCCAAAATTACTAGTGTAAAACCATTCAAACAGGAAAAACAACGGACTAATCTATATAAAAGACGACAAACGAGAAACACGTTTAAACTACATAAACAAACGACAACTACTGTACATTAGATTCCTGTATGACTATGTCTTTGTTTTCTGTATATTTAGAAAATTATTAGAATAAAGAATGTTTTCTAATACTTAATATGAATTGGAATAATTAGTAATTATTTTTTAATTATATCTTGCTTGCTTTGTTCCCACCATGCGTATGGGTTTTATTATTATTATGAACTATTATTAACTATTTTATGGATTTCATCCTTCAATGTTTGTGTTTTTGGACAAAAAAAAGAAGTTTAAAGCTACTACATACATTAAATTGGGAAGTACCCATGCAGTAGCAGTAATAAAAACATATGTTTCGGAAAAGGAAACATGTGCCGTGTTACACTGCCGGTTCCAAGTCCGAATAAAGAAGAAAGGAAGTAATTTTCTTTTAACTGGCGCAATCGTATGTTTTATTTTTGGCGCAAATGAAACCATCTAATTTTAAAACATGTGGCGCAAACGTAGCATTTGAGAAAATAAGTTGTGGCGCAAAAGGACGCATTTTTTTTGGCGCAAACGGATCTCTCCCATCTTACTTGTGTCGTTATAACTACAAAGACGAATCCAGGGGATTGGGGCTCGACCCCCCCCCCCCTCTTCGTGAGAAAAATTTGGTTCATTATATATGGAATCACTGAAACATGGCTGAAGCTCACCCCCCTCACCCCCCCCCCCCCCCCCCCGTTAGGTAAGTCAGCGGGCCCCTCTTATGAAATGTTCTGGATCCGCCACTGAACTAGAACACGTGCTAATGGCAAAAATGTGTTCAAAATTGTGTTGGCTTCTCATTAAATATTTTTTTATTAATTAAGCTATCTTTTCGATCATTGGAGCAACACACATTGTAAAAATATTGATCTATCTTTTTCCTTTTATTTTGGCAATGAACTGTTAATAAAAAAAATAGAATTAGCAAAATTAAGAAATAGTTCATGGGGGCATGAATATATCGTGATTTTACCACGAGTTTGCCCTTTATGACAAATATCGTGGTTTTACCACGGGTTTGCCCTTTATGACAAATATTTTACCATGAGCGATAGCGAGGGGTAAAATATCGGCATAAAGGGACAACCCGTGGTAAAATCAAGATATATTCAAGCCCCCATGAATTGATTAGTAAAATTGTTAATTATATTATGTAAAGAATGAATATATTAAATTTTATGACTCTATCGAAAACCATTTTTTGAGTCGAAATATTTATCATCACGATGTTATATATCTTGTTTGTTTATTATTATTATTATTATGTCACTAGATTTTGTAATTTATTTGCATTAATATTGGTAAATATTGTCGCGAGTAAATGTGTGTATTGCACGTGCTTGCGAGCATATAATCTAAGAGGGTTAATGTTAACCAATATCCATCCATGAATCCTTTTGTCGCACAGCAATGATAGAAAAACTTCTTACAACACAGCGTATTTTGTTCACTGATAACGGCAATAATTTGACGCTATATTTACACTTAGTCTAATGTAATATGAATATGTCTTTCTAACTCTTCGTAATGTTCTACGGAAAATACTATGTTGCTATATAATGTGTTTTGCACCATTTAAACTGATTTATTGACTCAAAATTAAGGATCATTTCAATCGGTTGGTAAATGTTTTTATGTAATTTGTTCAGATTTATATGTACTAGTATCATGAACACGATATTACATAAAATAATTTAATTCCAGTTTTTCTTGGTTTTCTCTCTCGGCTTACTGCGAAAAAAGATATATGAACAGTTGTATATTAAAAAAGGACATGTTTCTAAAACATTTATAGCATAGTGATTTTAGGGAGTCTTTTTTAAAGAAAAAGTTTTAGCCCGAGGGTAAAGATAGTTGTCCCAAACGGAAAGATGCCAAGTAAATACACTATGAGTCATAGCTTTATGCATAATTGTTGAAATTGAAGTTTTAAATAACTTTGTGTTTATTAAACTTTTTTTTTTATCTTTATTCAATTCTTCAACATATATATACAACAGATATATTACATATTACACACAAATATCACAAGGCAATGTTTTAAAGTATAATCATATATATAATCAGCACAATATTTAAAAATTAAATGTTATTACACCTTCGGTTTCTTGTACCAGAATATTATTCTTTAAAAAGTGTTTCTCAAAAACATTTCTCATACATCTTGCATCACACAAATATTCATACAGGTAAGTTATATAATGTTTTACAGTGTATTTAAATAGTCTAATAAGACCAACATTACTGTTTAAATTTTTAAGTAAATTCCTTCTTCTGAAGATACAATATCTCGCTATAGATAACATGAAATTGACAAAACTTACATTTACGCCTTTGATAGATCCAAATAAACCAAACATAAATACCTCTTCATACACTAAATTATCAATTTTGTCATAATCAACATTATCAAATAAAACTGACAACTTTTGTTGCATAAACAGATGAAATTCTACTAATTCAGAACATAATAGAAATAAATGAGTGATATTTTCTACTTCCTTTTCACAAACATCACATACATTGTAATTTATAAGTTTCATAGTCATAAGTTTAGAATTTGTGAAAATACAATAATGAGCTATTTTGAAATCTAGATCCATTAATATAGATGGTTTCCAATAGAAATTAACGTTTCCATACTTTACAAAGATCATTCTCTTCAATCTCAAAAACTTCCGTCCACTTTTTATAGCAAATAGGATGCTGACATAGTTTTCTAGTAAGTAACAAATACAGTTCTTTTGTCGAACACATAGAAAACTCTGACAATTATTGTTTATTCAACTTTATTTCGGACGACCTTGCATAGACAACATAAATTAGTGTTGGTTTTAAATTTATTTTATCATCATTCTTTTTGTTATTGAGGTCAATTTATTTTGTTAAAATACATTTTATTTGTTCATGTTTTCTAAAAACTTACCAAAATAATACAAAACTTTTACATTTATAATGATACATAAAGTTATTACGAACAAAATGTATATAGGTTTTAAATTTGTTTTGTAATTTATCTTTTTAGTGTCTATGTAGTTTCACGGGGAAATAACTCTTAACTATAAACCTTTCGTACCTACGGTTACTTGCAACGGTTGCTTGAAAGCACAATCGAGTGCACACAATATTGTTTCGTATGAATACGAGAAGTAACCACATGAAATTAGTCCCAAATTACAGCTAAAATTTCTCAAAATAGTTCTGCATATGATTTCTAAAATATTCGTTGATATTAAGTGTACACATCAATAATTTCCAAAAGTAAAATGACGGCTCCCAGTTCGTACTACGGTTGGTACGGTTGCAAATCTGGAAACCTCTGATAAGAGAGAGCCATATGTATGTACTTCGAGATTCCGCCAATATAGACGCACCCCTTGATTGACTGCAAGGGTACAGCGGATCCATGTACACTCCCTAAGGATTAATGGAGATGTGTCCTTTACAATATTTTCCCACCACCAGAACAATCCCCACCCAACACCGCCCAAGGGAGCGTGTAGGACACCGGGAAGTCTGTTATTATGGTGGAGGAAGCCGAAGTACTCGGAGAGAACCACCGGGCCACTCGGTGGAAACAGACAAACCAGAGAGATATCAGAAGATTGATCTCCAGGTCAAAGTAAGGGACAACTTTGACCAACCGACGCCCCCACAGTACCCATTCTAGTTTAAACTCCGGTCTGGGTACCAGAGATGTGTGTGAGAGGGTGAAAATTACCCTTCTGATGTACTGATATTTTTAGCATCCCGAGTGAGAATCGAACTCGGGACCTTCAGCACTGTAGCCATCGGTCTTAACCACTAGACCACGAACTCTTGCACGTTAAAGACACCCTTGTAGATTTCGAAAAAGAGTAGGCTAATGCCGCTACAAGGCAGCACTCTCACCCGCAAAGTGGAAAGGGATTAATATAAGTTGCAAAACTTGTTTCCCAATCCAAACATATGTTAATTCACACAAATTGAGAAATAAACGAATAAATGAAAAAATGTTGAACAGGTACAATGAAATATAATAGTTTTAGAAATCAATTAGGCCAGATAGGCCTAAATTTGTCCTTCTTCACATAATTGAATGACCATTTACACTCAGGTCCTAGTCTTTAGTAGGCAATACAGATGTATTAAAACAACCTAGCATAATATTGCGTGAAGGGGGAGTAGCATTGTCCGGTTTTTTTTCTTCAATTTGATCAATAGACACATAATGTTTGGTTCAAATCGAAATAAAATGCTTTTTTTTATCTCCCTATTACATACTAGTACATTGTACATAGAATGAATACTACTTTGACAAATCCTTGTACATGAGAGTTGTATGTCAAATCTTTATTTCACAAAGAATGAATTGCACAGCAATGAACTCAGCTCAAAGCAAAGCACTTTAATGATACACTTAGACAGAGAGCTCAATCCAGTGATATACTTTGTACTACAGGTTCTTCAGGAACATCATCGACTAAAACCATATCTCACCAACATGACTTACTACATGGTTGGATCTGACAGAAATCCTGAAAAAGAAATGAATTTTATCATCGTATTTTAAGTATATATACACAGATTAAAACTTTCGCATTTGTGGCAAAAACATTCAGTATTTAGCAACTTCCAATCGCTTTATGCACAAATTAATATAGGTTGAGTGCCTCTCTTGTCGGCAATAAGAACATACCTCCACTTAGTTTTAGTCAACTGATGAAGAAACATTCAAAACTATAAAATTTTATTTAAGACTTATCAGTGTCTATTTGCCATCGCCACTGAATCAATGATATATGTACACATCTATACATGTAAGACTAACATTAAAGTATATCCGACTAAAACTGACGTTCGGTCTTTACTTCATCCCAAAAAGCTCGCTATACTTTTCCTTTTTTGTCTTTTGTTCGAGCCTGTATATTGACCTCTAGATATCTTTCAATTACATCCAGTTTGGTGCGTGTTGATGTTTGATAGTTGTAAATATGAGGAAATAATAACCAAATAAGGAAATGAAAATTGAATAAGGAAAAAGAAATCAAATAAGGAAACAGAAACCGAATAAGGAAAAAGAATTTGAATAAGGAAATAGAAACCGAATAAGGAAAAAGAAACCGAATAAGGAAATGAAAATCGAATAAGGAAGTGGAAATCGAATAAGGAAATAGAAACTGTATAAGGAAATGAAAAAGAACGAATAAGGAAACGAAAAAAAAATTTGAAAAACTTTTTGAGAAAAAAAATTTTGAGGATAAAAAATTTGAGGAAAAAAAAATTTTGAGGAAAAAAAATTTGAGGAAAAAAAAATTTTGAGGAAAAAAAATTTTGAAGCAAAAAAAATTTTGTTTGGACTTGTAATATTTTTCAAAATTGAATATCGAAAGGAAAAAGGAACCGAATAAGGAAATGGAAATCGAATAAGGAAATGGAAATCGAATAAGGAAATGAAAATCCAATAAGGAAATAGAAACCGAATAAGGAAATAGAAACCGAATAAGGAAATAGAAACCGAATAAGGAAATAGAAACCGAATAAGGAAACAGCAATCGAATAAGGAAATGAAAATCGAATAAGGAAATAGAAACCGAATAAGGAAATAGAAACCGAAAAAGGAAATGAATATTGAAAAAGGAAAAAGAAACCGAATAAGGAAATGGAAATCGAATAAGGAAATTGAAATCGAATAAGGAAATGAAAATCCAATAAGGAAATAGAAACCGAATAAGGAAATAGAAACCGAAAAAGGAAATGAATATTGAAAAAGGAAAAAGAAACCGAATAAGGAAATGAAAATTGAATAAGGAACTAGAAACCGAATAAGGAAATGAAAATTGAATAAGGAAATAGAAATCAAATAAGGAAACAGAAACCGAATAAGGAAATAGAAACGAAAAAGGAAATGAATATTGAAAAAGGAAAAAGAAACTGAATAAGGAAATGAAAATCGAATAAGGAACTAGAAACCGAATAAGGAAATCGAAACCGAATAAGGAAATAGAAACCCAATAAGGAAATAGAATCCGATTCAGGGAATAGAAACCGAAAAAGGAAATGAATATGAAAAAGGAAATAAAAATCGAATAAGGAAAAAGAAATTGAATAAGGAAACGAAAAAAATGAGGAAAAAAAAAATTTGAGAAAAAAAATTTGAGGAAAAAAAATTTTGAGGAAAAAAAATTTGAGAAAAAAAAAATTTTGAGGAAAAAAAATTTGAGGAAAAAAAAATTTTGAGGAAAAAAAATTTGAGGAAAAAAAAATTTGAGGAAAAAAAAAAATTTTGAGGAAAAAAAAAATTTGAGGAAAAAAAATTTTGAGGAAAAAAAAATTTTGAGGAAAAAAAAAATTTTTGAGGAAAAAAAAAATTTGAGGAAAAAAAATTTTGAGGAAAAAAAAATTTTGAGGAAAAAAAGTTTTGAAGCAAAAAAAAATTTAGTTTGGACTTGTACTATTTTTCAAAATTGAATATCGAAATAGGAAAAAGGAACCGAATAAGGAAATGAAAAATGGAATAAGGAAATGGAAATCGAATAAGGAAATGAAAATCCAATAAGGAAATAGAAACCAAATAAGGAAATAGAACCGAATAAGGAAATAGAAACCGAATAAGTAAACAGCAATCGAATAAGGAAATGAAAATCGAATAAGGAAAAAGAAACCGAATAAGGAAATAGAAACCGAAAAAGGAAATGAATATTGAAAAAGGAAAAAGAAACCGAATAAGGAAATGGAAATCGAATAAGGAAATGAAAATCCAATAAGGAAATAGAAACCGAATAAGGAAATAGAAACTGAATAAGGAAATGAAAATCGAATAAGGAACTAGAAACCGAATAAGGAAATCGAAACCGAATAAGGAAATAGAAACCCAATAAGGAAATAGAAACTAAATAAGGAAATAGAAACCGAAAAAGGAAATGAATATTGAAAAAGAAAAAAGAAACCGAATAAGGAAAAAGAAACCGAATAAGGAAATAGAAACCGAATAAGGAAATAGAAACTGAATAAGGAAATAGAAACCGAAAAAGGAAATGAATATTGAAAAAGGATAAAGAAACCGTATAAGGAAATGGAAGTTGAATAAGGAAATGAAAATCCAATAAGAAAATAGAAACCGAATAAGGAAATGAAAATTGAATAAGGAAAAAGAAATCAAATAAGGAAACAGAAACCGAATAAGGAAATAGAAACGAAAAAGGAAATGAATATTGAAAAAGGAAAAAGAAACCGAATAAGGAAATGAAAATCGAATAAGGAACTAGAAACCGAATAAGGAAATCGAAACCGAATAAGGAAATAGAAACCCAATAAGGAAATAGAATCCGATTCAGGGAATAGAAACCGAAAAAGGAAATGAATATGAAAAAGGAAATAAAAATCGAATAAGGAAAAAGAAATTGAATAAGGAAACGAAAAAAAATGAGGAAAAAAAAATTTGAGAAAAAAAATTTGAGGAAAAAAAATTTTGAGGAAAAAAAATTTGAGAAAAAAAAAATTTTGAGGAAAAAAAATTTGAGGAAAAAAAAAATTTGAGAAAAAAAAAATTTTGAGGAAAAAAATTTTGAGGAAAAAAAATTTGAGGAAAAAAAAAAATTGAGAAAAAAAAAATTTTGAGGAAAAAAAATTTTGAGGAAAAAAAAATTTTGAGGAAAAAAAGTTTTGAAGCAAAAAAAAATTTAGTTTGGACTTGTAATATTTTTCAAAATTTGAATATCGAAAAAGGAAAAAGGAAAAAGGAACCAACTTGTGTCTGGTTTTGGGCGTAGATTTGGATGATGTTGAAGAGGATGTTGTTGTAGAGTTTTCTGATTCTAGTCTTAGTGTTTTAACCACTGTAGTTACATTCACCACCTCCGTATTATCCAAATCACCTGAGGCAACTGTAACGGCATCATATTCCCCCATCTCATCTCTTTCTTCAGAAGATGGCAGAACTGCCAGTATTTGCTGACTCAAAGTATTCGCTTCTGGAACTTTAAGACATTCCTCCACAGTACGTGCCGCTGTTCTTCCATTTTCCTTTCTTTTCTGGCTGTAATGTTCTTGGCTTTTCTCTTTTGTTGAATGCAACAATATCATCAGACGATATAAAGTACGGCATATCATGATCAGAGTGTCCGAAGAAACTGTCAGGTTGGATGGTAATTCCTGACGTCTTCTGTATACCAACTATCTTCTTATGCACTGGATACGTGTCAACGTGCTTGGCTAATTCCTCCTGCGTGTCACACCTGTATTCACACAGGGTGCACCAATATGGACACTGTGTGGCTAGCAAATGTTGTTTCCTTATATGATTGACCACGTATTTGTAGGAGTTGATTACTGGTTTGCTAGTCTGGTTCCTAACACACTCATATGTATTCCCCCTCTTTGAAACCGGCCGTGCTTTAGCATTTAGGATATTTGAAGCCATCTGAAAAACATAAGAAGTTTACGTTAAGTAAAATTCCCTTTTTCTAATACACTAAAAACTTTTAAAATATATACAAAAGTGCCATATTAGATCTTGGTATGATTCATACCTTATACTGCTACATACAACCGGGAACCAGATAAAAACTTTTGAAACTAGGACTGATGTCTGAATTTGGGTCGGATCTCTGAAATTGGGTCTGATCTCTGAAATTGGGTCTGATCTCTGAATGACAAAAGTTCCTCATTTTCATCCACCCCTATCATTTGGGTACTCTTTAAGCTCAGGCAAATGGGAATTTAACATCCAAGTCCTTTGCAATATTCAAATTATTATCACCGGTAACCAAATTCTCAAAATATTCACAGTAAGAATATCTCTTCTTACCATTAAAACGCATAAAAACATATCACTAGACATCTTCAGCACATGGTTTTTGTTTGGGTAAGTGGGAATTAACGTCCAGGTCCCTCACAGTAACCAAAAATACAAAATCCTATAATCCTCCGTCTATAACTCATAAAACGCATCTTCAGCACATGGTTTTGTTTGGGCAAGCTGGAATTAACATCCAGGTCCCTTACATCAACCAAATACAAAAATAATTAATAGCCCCTCTGAACTATTTTCACTCATCAATTACCGGTAACTAAATTTCACTTTAGTCATTCAGAAATCAGCATTCAATTTATCTTGAATAATTTTCCTATTATTTATACTTGAAACTATGAACGGTAGCATAACTTTTAGGTCAACAGTTAAAAGGGACCAGTTATGTTACTGTCTTCTTGAAAATCCATGTTTTTTGTTTAACGTCAGTAAAAACAACATGGAAGTTGAGGAAATAAAGGTTCAAAAAAAGAGGGACGAAAGATACCAAAGGGACAGTCAAACTCATAAATCCAAAACAAACCGACAAGCCATGGCTAAAAATGAAAAAGACAAACAGAAAAACAACAGCACACATGACACAACATAGAAAACTAAAGAATAAACAACACGAACCCCATCAAAAACTAGGGGTGATCTCAGGTGCTCCGGAAGGGTAAGCAGATCCCGCTCCACATGTGGCACCCGTCGTGTTGCTTATGTGATTACAAATCCGGTAAATAGTCTAATTCGGTAGGTCATATTCATGAAAGGGAAGGGGATTGTAGTTACGACGTAAGGAACATATCCGATATCATTTGTGAAACGGTTATTCCATAACGGTCAACCAACTCGTGATGGCGTCCGTAAAATTTACGAAGGGATGATTTCAACTTCACCATTTGGAACTCTTGGTTTAATAGCTTCCTTGTGAGCAGTAACCCTCTATCAAGAAAATCATGATAGGAAACGCAAGCACGGGAGTATCGTATCAATTGGAAGATATATACCCCGTATGCAGGTGCTGCTGGAATGTTGCTACTTAGAAATGGAAAGTTCACAATTGGAAAGCTGAAATCATCTCTTTTGTCGTAAAGTTTTGTTTTCAACCGACCCTCATTGTCAATTTCTAGATGTAAGTCAAGATATGAAGCCGACTTAACTGTATCTGTAGTATCCTTTATCTCCAATTCGATGGGATAGATGCGTTCCACATAGTCACCAAATTTTGAATTGTTTAGTGAAAGAACGTCATCTATATAGCGGAAAGTAGAGTTAAAGGATATTGCTAACTTCTTATCTTTCTTTCTAAGAAGTTCCTGCATGAAGTCAGCCTCATAATAATAAAGAAACAAGTCGGCAAGTAGAGGGGCACAGTTTGTTCCCATTGGGATGCCGACAGTCTGTTGAAAAACACGTCCTCCGAACGTTACAAATATGTTGTCAATCAAGAAATCAAGCATCTTGATAATATCGGTTTCAGAAAATTTTTTGTTTGAATCAGAGTGATTCTTTACAAAGTATGATTTATCCCTCCCTAAGACAAGATACTTGTATCTACGTTGGCCATTCTTTTTTATGAAGCAAAGTAATACCAACTCTTTCAATTTGTCTTTTAGTTTGGAATGTGGAATACTTGTATAAAGAGTAGAAAAGTCAAATGTTTTAAAACTGTTACAAGATGAAAGAGAGTTATTATGTTGAACCTTTATTTCCTCAACTTCCAATAAAACAAACATAATATAACTTTTGCAAAAGTATAAACTTTTACAATTTTAATAAATAGAACAATAATCATTACATAATGACATGCACAACTATTTCAAACACACTAAATCCAAATATAAACTGCCAACCAGTATAATTCAGATATATATATATATACATTTTCTATTCCACACAAATATTTAAAATTTTATTAAATATGTTTATTGATTCTTTAGTTTTCTCTTCACTGTTAGTAGCCATTTTGGTGAATTAACTCCCTTGTAAGGTTTTAACTTGTTGTGGTGAATTAACTTTTCTGTTCCATCTCTTGCCAACTGTAGAACAAAGTTTAACTCACTCATCTTTCTTTTGATGATGTATGGGCCACTGTATGTCTTTTCTGACTTAGGAGCTACACCTTTGATCCTATTTTCATTCAGGTACCATACTAAATCACCTTGTTCATACTTGTACACAGATATTTGGGAGTCATACATTTCTTTATGTCTTCTTGCTTCAAACCCTAGATGTTTTCTAGCCACATCATGTGCAATTTGCATATGTTCCTTAAGGTAATCTACATATTCTCCATATGAGGTGATGTCCTGTGGAATATATTTGGTCGTACTTCCATATGCTAATTCTGCTGGGATCCTGACTTCTCGTCCTAGCATAAGCAAATTTGGAGTCATTCCAGTAGAAGCATGGACTGTTGATCTATAAGCAGACGCGAGGCAACCTAAGTTGAGATCCCAGTTCTCTTGTTGTCCCCTTAGATATGCTTTTATCATCCTCACTAGTGTTTTGTTGAACCTTTCTGATACTGCATTGCCTTTTGGGTTGTTCGAACTTGTCCTAGTTTTTCTGACTTCGAGCATTCTGCAGAGTTCCTTGAAAATGTTACTTTCATAATTCCTTCCTTGATCACTGTGAATTGAAAGAGGTGATCCAAAACGTGCGATTACCTCATTTAATATAACTGAGGCACATGTCTCCGCATTCTGATTAGGAACAGGAAAGATCTCCACCCATTTGTAAAATGATCGGTTACAACCAGTACATACTTGTTGTTTCTTGGAGTTGTTGGTAATGGCCCTAGTATGTCAGTTGCTAGGCAGTCAAGTGGTGCTCCAGTCAACAGCGACCCTAATGGTGCCTTTGGCTTCTTTTGTGGAAATTTATTTGCTTCACATATGTCACATCGCATAATATAATTGTTTACTTCTTCTTTTAAATTATACCAATAGTACTTCTGTAGTAGTTTTTGAGCTGTTCTCTTACTTCCAAGATGACCCGAGAGGATGCAATCATGAGCCCTGAATATAATATTCTTTCTTAACTGCTTTGGTACCAAACACTGATAATAGACCCCTGTTCCATCCATTTTTGAAAATTTTTTGATAATCACATCATTAGCTCTTCATCTTTTATATAAGCTTTGGATTTCAAATATTTTGGCCACGAGCATCACTGAAGAGACATGTATTGTCGAAATGCGCATCTGGTGCAAGAAAATTGGTACCGTTAATTTTATTATGAGACAAAGAGTATCCCATATTATCCAATAATGTCTAGTTTCTGGCTTGATATCACCATTTCTTCTTTTGTCGGTCTTTTGTCAGCTTTCAGACCGTCGTAGATAGGTTTGAAGTACTGGTCCTCCCGTTGAGCCTTTGCTAATGTTTTATTACAAACTGTTGACCTATTTTCTATGTTGGTCTCAGCTGTTTTTGAGTCAGCTGTATCTGTCATATCCTTTCGTGCTTGATTTCGAGTTTGCATGCCGCATGTAGTGTTCTTCATTATATGTTTACCCTCTGCTATTAATTCTTGTCCATCACAATTGATTACCTCCCTTGATTCTGCCTTTTCCCCAATATCTTTATACTGGCTTATCTCCCCTTCCACTATTAGGTTTGGTGTTTCTTGTCTTGTGTCAGGTGTCTCTAAAATCATTTCTTCTGCTCTTTTTGGGCACTTTTTGCATGGACCACGTTTCAATAGTTCTTGTGTATCTATATTTGGACACTCACAGTCATGTGGATATTCAAGGCGGCTAAGTGCATCTGCATGACCCATTTTCTTACCAGCTCGGTACTCAATTGAAATATTGTATGATGATAGTACCTCAATCCAACGTGTTATTCTTCCTCTTGGCTCCTTAAGTCTAAATAACCAGATTAAGGCCTGATGGTCGCTTCTTATCTTAAACTTTCTCCCTAAAAGATATTGTCTGAAGTAATCAACAAAATATCTCACAGCCAATAATTCTTGTTGTGTTATACAGTAATTTCTTTCAGCTCGGTTTAAAGAACGACTAGCGTATGCTATAACTCTTTCTCTTCCTTCTTGTACCTGCTGTAAAACTACTCCTATACCTGTTCCAGATGCATCAACATCAAGTATGAATTCATCTGCATTGTTAGGATGACCCACAGGGGCGGATCCAGGAATTTATTAGGGTCACCTTTTGAAATCTTAAATTAAAATTCAATTTTTTTATGGCCCCTTATAGGAAGATTCTGTTTGCCACAAAGCAAAACACACTTGCATATAGATTTCAAAACAGTTCTGTTTGCTTTTATACGTTCATTCATTGCTTTATCAATAAATGCTTGAATATCAGTAGTTCTTTGCATGTGCCAAATCTGTTAGTGGTTTGCATGATAATGTTCCCAAACTATCAACCACAAACAGAGCACAGTACATTGTATATGCAGTAAGCTCCTTCTTGTGAAGGTGAGTACACTAGCCCATCATAGCGATTTAGCCAATTCAGCTGAAACAGTCTGTTCTTTCCTGCATATTTTTGTATAGGAAAGTTACAGTTTATTCCAGGTTGGAAATGATTTCTTATCAAATTAAATTTCTCTTCGTTTGTTAATTTACGTGTTGATTGTTTTACAAAACCAATGTCGTTTGTACTTATATGCAAGCCGGGGGTTTCTTTAATCTGATCACTTTTATTCGTATCAATGCTAGGTCCATTACAAGTCGTTGGTACATATATATGTACTTCAGAGGGGGCTGATTTGTGGCGTTTCCTGAAGAAAAGAGGGTATAAGTTACTAAAAAATTGGAATGAACGAAACTTTTAGACAAACAGATGATGGAACGGGGGTATTCATTCAATATAGAATATTAATGTGACTTTTAAACTTTAAAATTATTTTTGAATTTTGGCATCATATACATGTATTATATGTCTCTGGCATCACAGTAAAAAAAATATTATTGGTCGAGAAAAGTTATTATACAAACTTTAAAAATTTAGATAAACGTAATGTAAAAAAAGTATAAATTACCTGCTAAAAACATCTAGATTGAGGACTGTCTCTTCATTTTTACACCTTAACATCAAAGAAATCGACCAAGTAATTAGCGATTGTTGATTACATGTTCATTGTATAAACATACCTGTCAAGGTACATGTATTTAGCCTTGATGTAAGTAATGACAACTTTATGACTGGTGATTACGATAGACAAATTGATTTGATCGACGAATTTATTTTTCAAAATGTTCAAGGTGCACCATTTTTTGGTACATGGTGCACCATTTTTGCAAACCCAGGGGGTGGTCACCGGCACCGGATGACCACCCCCTGGATCCGCCTCTGACCTATTATATTTGCTCCTGTTAACTCCTGTTTTATTCTATGAAATGCTGTCTCGCACTGATCTGTCCACACAAATTTCTTCCCCTTTTTTGTAAGATCAGTCATAGGTCTGACTATATCCGCATAGTTCTTTACAAATCTTCTGTAGAAAGATCCCATACCTAATATGTGCTTCAACTGTTTGATATTGAACGGTGTTGGCCATTGCAGGATCTTAGCAATATTCTGATGGCATGGTTTCACCCTTTCTGCTGATACTTGGTGCCCAAGGAACGTTATAGTTTTTTGTAACAGTTCACATTTCTCTGGTTGTAGTTTAAGATTTGCATCCATTATTCTTATTAAAAATTCTGTCAGTCTGTTTAAATGTTCTTCTAGTGTGGTGCCAAAGACCACAATATCATCTATATAGATTATTGCTGTTGTCCACTGTAATCCTTGTAGTATCAGTTCCATCGTTCTTTGAAACGTTGCTGCACTCCCATTTAGTCCCATTGGCATGGTTAAAAATTCAAAATGTCCATATTTAGTGCAAAATGCTGTCTTTTGTATATCTTGTTTTTTAACTGGTATTTGATAATACGAACTTGTCAAGTCTAAACAACTGAAAAAGGTTGATCCAGCTACTGCATTTATACAGTCAGTTATTCTCGGTAACGGAAACGCTACGACATTTCGTGTCACTAAATTTACTCTGCGAAAATCAATGCATGGTCTCATTTTTCCATTTTTCTTTTTTACAAGTACAATAGGACTGGCCCATGGTGATGAAGACTCTCTTATTATTCCCTTTTTCTGTAGCTCAATTATAGCTTCTTTTTCTGCCTCTGCATAGGCTAGTGGGACTCTTCTTGGATGCTGTTTAATAGGAACTGCATCGCCTGTGTCAATTGTATGTTCTGTTAAACTAGTAAGTCCAATATCACTATCATTCTTTGAAAAACATTCTTGAAACTTGATCAAAACTTCCCCAACTTGTATCTTTTCTTGAAAAGGCTTTTCTTTTGTTGATTTCTTATACAATTCTTGTAAGTGAAATGGTATTTTTCTTTCTATTTCTTCATCTTTATTGATAACTTTGACAGTTGGTTCAAAATCTTTCTCAACTTTGGGTACCAGAAACAGTATTCTTCTAATAGCATTGTTATCTGCTTCATGCATGTTGGGCTGAAAATTTTCAATTGCAAAAAATCTTGTTTCTCCTTCTTGTCTTTCTGCATATGCAAGTATTGCATCCTGATTGATGGAGGCAGATGTTGGATAAGGATTCATTACACGGATTTGATTGGTAACTATATCTTTTATGTCAACTAATGTAGCTGCCATTCGCCGTGAGTACCTTTTTTCAAAATTTGAAGCAGGTTCAATTACAAATTCTGTATTCACATTATAATCATCTTTTTCTCTTCTTTCAATGTAACTATCAATAACAGCCTCTGTGTAACCTGGAATTTCATAGTGGTCAGCTGAAATTACCCTCCTAGCTATGTCTACTCCTACCTGTATTACAGGTATTTCTACACCTCTAAGTATAATGATACCCCTACTCAGTATAACGTCGGCTGGTCCACTAGGATCATTCTGTAAAATATCCATCCCAAGTAAACACTCGTCTTCAATTTCTGCTATAACTAACTTTTTTTCAAGCTCTAGTGCCCTTAGTTTTAAAGAAAAAGTAGCTTTTCACAATTCTTTTATTGGTGTCCCCCCCCCCCCCCCCTGCACCTGCTAAACTTGAAGATTTAGAAAGAGTGAACTTATTGCCTGTATTCAACTGGTTGAATATTTTAGTTGATAAAACTGTTCTTGATGCTCCAGTATCAACAGTATATACTATTGGCTTATTTTGTATTTTTCCTTTAATATATGCACTATGATATTCTGGAATTTTCTTTAATAAGTTTCCTTCATATTGTTTTGTGTCTACTTGTTGTCGCTGGCCTTGCTTGAAAAGGGCTCCCTGTTGGCCATCTGAGGTTGCCCCATGTAGTTTAAAGAATGTCTGTTTTGTCCTTGGCTTTGCCTGCTGTAATTACTTGCATTTCTGTTAAAGTTGGATCTTGGAGCTAGGCAATTCTTACTAATATGGCCAGGCTGATTACAATTATAACAGACAATTGGCTTTCTTGGCTCTGATTTACTGTCCCCTCCCTGTATTTGTGTTTCCAGTACTTTTATCCTATCCAGCAACTGTTGAATAACTTCTTTATTCTGGTTGTCGTTTTGGTTACTAGTCTCTAAATTTTTAATTTCTTTATTCTTATGGTCAATCTCTTCTGTACTTGTAGAATTAAGTCCATTTTGTTTCTGATTTTGTGCTCGCTTTAGCCTATATGCTGTATCACATGTTTCCTCTTCCTCTTCTTCAATCTCTGTTTCACTATCACTACACTCATAAAGTGGGCTAGCTCTTCTTATATTTTTCTGCATTCTTCTCTCATACGGCTCTTTAAATTTACTTGATCTTCTCTCACACAAGCACTCAACAACTAAATATACAGCTTCGTCTATATCGTCTGGTTTCTTCACATAATTCACAAAAAATCTAACCTCTTCATCCAATATACCCCTCATGAACCTCTCAAGCAGGTCTTCTTTTCTTTGTTGTCTATCTCTGTTTAAATAAGCTTTGTGGTGCAATCTTTTTAACTCAACAGCATATTCCTCTGCCTTTTCTCCAGGTTTCTGATTTCTGCTAGCAAATCTAGCTATAAATGATTTTGCATTTTCAATTACTCTATATCTGTAGCTTAGTTCTCTTACTAGTTCAGTGTATCTTTCTAACACTCCTGTTGGTAGTTGTGTGAATACAAAATCTCCTGCTTCTCCTTGAATTCTAGGCAGTAGCTCATCAAGCTTCTCTTCATCTGTCCAGCTCCTCCTTTTTGCTATTGCCTCAAATCTGTTTATCCAAACTTCCCAGTGGTCCTTTTCATTAAATGCAGGTAACTTCGGATTTGAACTATTTACTTGTGTGTGTCTGTCTATCTGTCACCAAAGATGGCTGTCGTGATAAAGGTCTGTACTCAGTAGGTCTTGGTATGTTGTATTCTTGAAAGCCTGTAATTCCATTATGTCTTACTTCTTGCCTTTGTTTAGCATACACGTTCTCTTGTCTGTGTTGGTTTGCTGTCCTGAATTCTGGGCTTCTTTGTCTGTTTGTTTCCCTGTTGGGAACACGATCTCCTTGGCCTGAGCAATCTTTAAAATCTTGAAATTTTGTGTTCTGGTAATGCATGTTTTCTATATTTCTTTCTGGTCTCCTAAAATGTCCTTCTCGGGTCCGTTGTGTTGTCTTGTTCTTTGTCTGTCGTTTCCTTTTTCGTCCATGTGACTGTGTGCATTCATTAATGGCCTAGCCCGGATATCTTCATTACATCTACTTACAAATCTCTCATGTAAGAATTGTTGACCCTCTGCTTCTAAAGGTTTTCTTGTCTTGAGCCTCTCAGTACTGTGTTGGTCCATACATGTACATCCATATTCTTCTGTAATTGTTTGGAGACCTTCTGCCGCTCTTGAACTGTTGCCTAATTCCTCTAGTGCTGTCATGACAGTCCCGTTTATAGGTGTTGATATTTCACGTCTAAAAATAGCGTTGTCCGAACTTGCTGTGAAGATCTTTAAGTTGCCGGTTTTTTTCTTTATCGGCATTTTCTTCATGACCCTCATTCCTTCTTTCCAGGATATTTGCCGTAGGTTGATTGATTTCTTCGTCATCATTATCCTCGTCTTGTGGTTCACACATCTCCATTTCTGAAATGTAATCTTTATCATTTTGTGACCTTGCTGGCTTTCGTCTTCCCATGTTTTCGTAATTCATGCACGTTTAACAATAGAATTTCTTTATATCTTGTCTTGAAAACCCGGAGTCGTTTTTTTTTTTCAAATTAACTTGAGAAAATCACGTACACGTAAACTAACCATTTTACTTCCAAAAGTTTTGAATCTAAAACGTTAAAATTTCAAAATCGCTTGAAAATTTATTACAGTACAGTTCACTAAATTTTATTCACCAGGCTGTATAGTTCGATCTCACGAAATAACTCGCAAGTTTAATAAACGAAGCTATATCGCACCGCCGGCAACCACTTTATGTTTCACGGGTTTGGGTAGCGTGTACGTGACACATTTAACTCTACTAATAAAAATGAAGTTTTTGTTCATGGGATGGGGAAAATATACGTTAATCAAATCGAGAAATAATGTAATACATGTATACAATAAATGATTTATTGAACTTCTAATGCTATTTTTTTATGACAGGATTTCCAAGAGTTACAATAAAGTTAATTTGTTCTTTAGTTGTCTTTTTCTTTACTTTAACTTCATAAACCGATCTTTTCAAACGGGCTACTCTGCCTTGTACCAAATATTCGAGCCTTGAACCAAATCAATATATCGGGATTAACCCCGTATATGGATATAGCAACTGTTCTCTTTTCGGAATTATGTCCGACTAGAACTCACTTTAATGTTGAAATTATAAATATTTCGTCCTGAATAGCTTGTTTCTCCTTAATATTTGCAACAAATTATGAGAATCACCTCAGTAAAGTAATTATAAAGCTTAAATAAGCTATAAAATATGCATATATCTTTCTTTTATATTAAATAAAATAATTTTTCTCTGTACCTTTTTTTTGTGAATATCTGTATTTTTTTCCGTATGTCCTTTCCTCTTTGACTGTCGAATCCCAGAACCCCCGAATAAGCCAAACGCTCTTGTTTTTATATGACGATGCTATGTAGCTATAGCAATTGCTAAAATTTAGCTATCCCTATGGTGTCCCCATAGTTACAGCTAAGAGTGGCGCGAAATTCGCCGTCTCTTAGGTAACGATTAGAATCTCGTATTTTTATCCCAACAACATGTTACTTCTTTGTACTATCAATATTATTTAGCTTTCGTTAAAAAACCTCAAATAAACTTTATTTCATTGAAAACCATTACCAAATGTAGAATCAGGATAAATTTACCCATATCGAGCCTCTGAAAGTTTTCTTCTATTTTCATCCAAGTACGCACATGCGCAAAGTCAACTTTCGAATACACATCCTCTATGGAATTTTGTACATCAGGAGTTTATAAACATTGACCGATAAGACAACAATTAGAAACAAAAATGAAATGTTGACATGCTGAAAGGTAAGACCAGAAGAAGTCCAAACGACTTATAACCTCTGAAACAGCTGTCATATGCTTAAACGAAAGAAATCCTCTAAAACCAGACGTGCCACTTCGTACACAAAATGTATGTTGACTCCTCCACATGTGCTTACATTTACCAATCTCATATACCAAATATTTATGAAAATAAACTATACCATTAACTGTAACATATGTTACTTTGGTATAAGTAATGTGCAAAGTTATTAACTTGCACAACCTCTTGTAATAAAGGGGGAGAGGTCAGTTTGTAGATCATTACAATATCATTGATAATGAAACCTTCAATATTTAGTGTAAAATAGCATGCACACACATACATAATATATGGTTTACGAGACGGTGTGGGAATCATATGTTGTTGGTTTGTTTGCTGTTTTGTTGTTTTGTTTTTTATGAAGGGTTTTCCGTCCGATATCTAAGTCACAGCATTTACCAGGGGTTTTTTTCAGTCTAAGCTAGCTCTTCGGTGTAAGCTAAGGCTCTGTGTTGAAGACAGTACTTTGACCTATAAAGGTTCATTTTTCCATCCAAATTACAATTTGTATAAATGAACCTTTATAGGTCAAAGTACGGTCTTCAACACAGAGCCTTGGCTCACACCGAACAGCTATCTTAGACTGAAAACAAACCCAGCTAAATCCTATTGACACTCATACCACATCTTCTTATGTCTATTACCAACTTACTCATTGTCATTACAACTTTAAGATACTTTTGTATAGTATAGTGGCAAAGTTTAATGTGTATCATCTACCGCACATTTTTTGTTGTTTTGTTTGACATGGTTGAATTAAAACCGAGAGGTCTTGTGGATAAGATACTGCATACGGAAAAGCGAATAAGTCAATAAAAAAACGAAAGTCCCTGTATACACGTTTTTTATAGTAGAATTGAGCTTTTTAAGTAAATACAACTGGTACATATTGTTTACTGCTACTATACTTTAAACTCTGGTGGGTAATTGTTGTATTGACCATTATACCACATCTCCTCGTTTTTTATCCTCATTTTATTTATTCTAAATATCAAATGATTTCTTATAGCCGAAAACTTCTTCTGAAAATAGTAGCAGTATAAAAGAACGTCCCAAAATATACTTGTGTGACATCATTAATATTGCGTGTTGTGATATTTTGTTATCTCAGTATTTATGCTGTGTTTTGCTTATAATGACAATGATTCAAACAAATTAGTTCTATTTAAATTATATCTTTTTAATGATCCATAATAAACAACACTTAGTATTGTTTGGGTTATTCGTCTTTCACAGTCACTTGTAACAGTGCAAAATTTCATTAAACTATTATTAAGTCGCCACGAGCATTAGGATTGAGTATCCTAATTCCGAAAGAGATTTGTTGTGTATGGATACATTCCGAACAGCTACGCTCCACTTTTGCATGGGTTTTGTTGCAGGATTTGAAAAGTCCGGAATAGTTTAAACATATTTATCTATAGTGGATTGGGAAACAAGTTTTGCAACTTATATTAATCCCTTTCCACTTTGCGGGTGCGAGTGCTGCCTTGTAGCGGCATTAGCCTACTCTTTTTCGAAATCTACAAGGGTGTCTTTAACGTGCAAGAGATATGGCTCTCTCTTAACACGGGTCAGCCATTTATCGTCCCCTTCCGACGGACTATCATCGTTTCCTCAAGACCATACTCGCAAATGGTGAAAAGTCCTGAATGATGACCATATGTCTATACCTCTATCAACCATTCAGGTAACTGGTTTACTATTCAAGTTTAATCAATCAATCGAGTGTTTCTTTTTTACCTCAATAAATTATCTTACATGAGCAATACATATGTAATATTTATCAGTAAGATGATTGACAATTGTTATGGGCAGCTTTGTCATTGATATGGAGGACGTACAAAACTGATACCAAGCGACGTATTTGTAACTCTAGGTTACACGGTATCCGTACACAGGAAGTCATACCAATATGACAGGACACATTAATCTGACTCTAACACGTTTAAAAGATACCAGTAAACAACCAGAAATACAATCCTACAATGGCACATTACTCCGAGTCCAAAACAGACCAACAAAGAAACAATAAACAGTAAGACATGTCACCCTAGCATGACAATTTGTTTTTACCATGACAAATCACCCCTGAATGGAAACCTACCGACAATGTTACTGTTAACAGGAAGACATATCACCCTGTCATGACACATTACTCCTAATAGAAAACGACCAACTATCTAACATTCGAAATGGAAAAAGGGAAAATATCATCCTACTATGGCACATGACACATTACCGAGTTGAAACCGATCAACAATGAAATAGTCAACAGACAGACATGTCATCCTGCTCTGACCTATTACCCCAATCGAGTCGAAAATGACACCAAATGTAACAGTTAACAAGACGACAGGTCACCCTGCCATGGCCTATTATCCTAATCGAGTCGAAACTGACACCCAAATGTAACAGTTAACAAGACGACAGGTCACCCTGCCATGACCTATTACCCTAATCGAGTCGAAACTGACACCCAATGTAACAGTAAACAAGTAGACATGTCACCCTGCCATGACCTATTACTCCGAGCGAGTCAAAACTGACACTTAATGTAATAGTCAACAAGAAGACATGTCACCCTGCCATAACCTATTACTCCGATCGAGTCGAAACTGACACCCAATGTTTCAGTCAACAAGAAGACCCATGCCATGACCTATTACTCCGATCAAGTAGAAATTGATACCCAATGTAACAGCCAACAAGAAGACATGTCACCCTGCCATGACCTATTACTCCGATCGAGTTGAAACTGACACCCAATGTACCAGTCAACAAGAAGACATGTCACCCTTTATTGTCACATCACTCTCACTTATAACCGACGTTCAAGGTAACAGTCATATAGACAATGTGTCACCTCCAAGGACACATTTATGTGACTCGAAAAAAACTAAAAAGGTGACAGTTAACAGTAAGACATATCAACTTGCCAGGACACCCCACCATAATTCTTAATATACCAGTTTTTGATACTCATTATGAAATAATGTTTGTATAGAGTGTTTAAAAATACAAAGTATTAAACGTCGTTGGTATAACCTGGTCGCGCCACTTTAGACCTCCTTTACTTGCAAATACACGTCATACCATACTTTGAAACATATAAATGAACTAAAATTTAAAAAAGTATACAATACTTACATAGTCCAAAGGCTTTGACTTCGGACAGACGCAAACATGCAATGGTGTTGAACATGTTTTGTGAGATATCCACTCTCCCCGATACATCTAACCGATACAGAATAAACAAGCACAGAGAAAAATACACAGTAAAACTAAGTTTAAAGGAAATCCGAGTCCGATGTCAGAATATGTAACTGGTGAAACTGGCTAAGCATATGACAATAATAAGTACATGAATGAACAGTACACTAGTACTAAAAATGTACTTAATCAAAATCATATCAGATGTAAATCACTGAATCGACCTGCATATATACATAAATACAAATTGTTGACATACAGCATTCAATGCATTTTTTTCTTCATGAATATTTGTAAACCTTTTGATGTTATTGATAACTTTTAAAACTTGTTGCAAAAATTGCAGAATAATTTCATCAGATAATTCATAAACTGAATTTATAAAAACTCTTGGGCAGTATAGGGAGGTGTGTATAACTTATGATTTTTCAACGGAAGAGGGTCTAGTCTCGATAGTTACGTTTTGCTAACAATTAAAGGTTCAATCCAGTTCAACCACAGCCTTCCCCCTTTTATGTCTGAATACGCCAATGTAAATGTTATATACTACATTCACTGGATATAAAATCAGTTCGACCACAACCTCCCCCCTTTTTCGTCTAAATCCGCCATTGTAAATTTTATAATTTTTTATATGACATTCACTGGGTGACAAATCAGTTCAACCACACCCCCTTTTTTTGTTTGATTCCGCCAATGTAAATGTTATATACCACATTTACTGGATGTCAAATCAGTTCAACCACAACCGTCCCCCTTTTTGTGTCTAAATCCGCAAAATCCGCCAATGTAAATGCTATATACTACATTCAAAAAATGTCAAATCAGTTCAGATACATAGCTTATGTTTACAACTATATTCTCACACCAAAGTACCGTTAACTTCCAATGCAAGTTTAACTAAATGTCGTTTTGATTGTGCATTCCTTCTTCCTGCTTCAATAATTATGGCATTTAGTTTAATAAATAACAAAGGTTGTAATAACAACATTTACTACACAGTCAATTAATTATAAATGAAAATATTTAAGTTCAGAAAAGAAAAAGAACAATACACGCCAATCATATCAGTTAAAGAATAACAAAAGTATACTTTAAGATTATATCTTTGAAAGACCGTAACTTGATAAGGTAAGTACGGAATTGAAAATTAAAAAAGCGGAAAAACCAAACTGTGTTCCATTCAGACATTTTACAAAACAGGTTTAGGTGCTTTTATCAAAATTGGAATACAGAGAAATTCCAGAATTCGGTTATTTAAACACGAGATTGTCCGACTTATTTTACTTTTAAAATCGCAATGCTCCAAGTAACTGCACTGGCTCAATTATTTTTAGTCTTATGTACAGTGTTGATTAATTCAATATGGATCGTAAAAGGCGGAAAAAACTTCGACTGGAAACCAGATATCAATGGAACCAATGATTATACCTGTGATCTAGATGTTTGTACCGGAAACCAGTTTGACGTGAATAGATGTTGTGCTTGTAACTATATTAAAACAAACATTTCAGAGTTTTCCCCCTTGCATGTAGAAATTATAAATAACAAAGGAGAATCTGTCGTAATATTGAATAAGAAGGATACTGGCGCTGTAAATGTTTCTATCAAACATTCTAATGGATGGTTACGTTTCTTTCCGTCAAATCTATGCGACTACAAATCAGAATTAAAATCTATAGATTTCTCTTACAACCAAATTAAGCAATGGACTAATTTATCATGTTTGTACATGCTTGATTCACTCAATCTTACAAGAAACAGTTTGGCCACAGTTTCGAACTCAACTTTCATTGGACTGTATTCCTTACGATCAGTCGATCTATCATTTAATGAAATAAGAAAAATAGATTTATATATGCTGTCGGATCAATCAATACATTTATTTAATATAGATTTATCTAACAACCTCATGAAAACACTAGACGCTTCGAACATGATTGTACAGGACAAATTTTTCTGCAAAATAGACTTTTCGTACAATGAAATACGACGAATAACCAACACAGATGAAACTCTGTTAACAAATGAAGTAAATCAAAACGGTGGGGATATTTTTTTACAAAACATGAGAGAGGAATTTTACTTCAAGGAATTGTTTTCTTATTCTTTCAAAACTATTGAAGACTATCAAAGTCTATTTTCTAATTTTCGTGGAACGTACGACATTAAGAATTCAAAAGCACATTGTGATTGTCACCTAGCAAGATTCCTCAAGTTCTGTCCCGATGACTTTTATCGGATTTATAAAGCAAAAAATAATAAACTAGTATGCGGCTCTCCGGAAAATCTGGTTAACGTAAGTGTCATAGACATACCATTATATAATGAAGTCTTTGATGAAATGATTTGTGAAGTCTGGGACCATTGTCCAAGGAAATGCAAATGCATAGAACAACCAAGAAGAGATCGGCTAGTCATAGACTGTTCAAATCAGAGTTTGCACACACTTCCGGCGGAAATGCCCCAATCGTTGTTCAACCTCGAAATCGATTTTAGTGATAACTCAATTATAAATATCGATAACAGGGAATACTTAAAGCGTACAGTAGAAATCAATTT
Source organism: Mytilus edulis (assembly GCF_963676685.1). Classification (NCBI taxonomy): domain Eukaryota; kingdom Metazoa; phylum Mollusca; class Bivalvia; order Mytilida; family Mytilidae; genus Mytilus; species Mytilus edulis. Next base: position 58,321,680 of record NC_092356.1, read on the forward strand.
TGAGAGAAACTTACTAAAAACAGTCGATAAGACATTTATAGAGAATATACCCATGATGAATAGTGTAAACTTAAAAGAGAATCAAATTACGACGTTGGCGAAAGAAATTCAAAATCTACATCCGGATATATTTCTATTCAATCAGACAGAAGTCGTCTGTGAATGTTCTTCCGAATGGATAAAAATTTGGCGGGAACTGAAGCATGCAAACAAATCTTTTGAATTTGGATGTCGGGCTGAAAACGGACATGGCGTTGTGATTGAATTGTTTTCATTTATTGACCTTTTTTGTGAAACTGAAAAACCAGACAATAGTGCTATTATAATAGGTTTTCTTGTTCTTTTATCTATTTTATCTTTTGTGTTGACTGCCTTTTTTTTTTTTCACTTCGAACTTTCAATTTTAGGCGCTAAACTTAGACGGAAAACACACAAGGATTGGAATCGTGACGTGTTTATATCTTTTGACGAGGAAAACATAGAGGTCTTCATATTCATACCGAAAATTCTCAAGCCAAATCTTATTCGAAAAGGCTATAAAGTTTTTTCATCCGACGATATGTTATTCGGTCAATCCAGGGATCTAAAAGATGAGCATAATGTCCAAGTCGAACCACGTGATGTAATCATCGTATTATCAGATAATTTTGATAAACCCAAGAACATTAACGACAATTGCTGGATAATGACCGAGTTTGATTATTGCTGGAAGAAGTTTATTGGATTGCATATCCGCAATTTGATTACGTTGAACTTTGATAGTCTTAGTTCATCCGATTTATCAAACAGAAAATTGAAGGCTGTTAAACGGATATGTCCGTGCGTATTAGTCCCTGATCGACGTCATGAAGTCCTTGCTCGGTTTGAAACTATTTTAGGGGCACCAATAAGAAAGCATGCGTTCAATTAGAACCCGAATATAGAAAATTGTGGAGGGCTACACAAGAGTAATGTCCATCTAAACTTATCATGTATCCTTTTGTTGATTCAATGCTAAACGTATGGACATTTTATAGAAAATCCATAGCTTTTGTCCTTGTACTCTCATATTTGGCAATTTTGGTGACTGATAGCTATATGATTATTGCATGCAGTGCTAGCATTAATTTCCTTAAAACAAGTTTATTAATGTAGTTAAAAACAAGTTTATTAATGCAGTTATTGGTTAAAACAAATATAAATATTAAGGTTTATGGCCCCTTCTGTAGCCACTTTAAAACTGCAATAGTTTCAAAACTACACATATAATGAAGAATAGAGATAGGCAATTTTGTATATATACCAAGGGGAAACTTGATGCAAAGCATTATTATTTAGTTTTTATATGTGTAGTTTGAACTTATTGCAGTTTAAAGGTGGCTACAGAAGGGGTCATACACCTTAACTTTCTTATTCCCGTGATGAATAATGTATGTGACCCTTTGTGCACATACCTGTGGACGAATAACACAAAATCGGATGTCCTTTACTTTCAAATTGTTGCTTACTTAAGTTATCAACCACAGTTTTGATTGGGTCCATCATTCTACATGTTCATTATTCGAATGATAGCATTTCAACTGTTTTAATTTGTATGCATATAAAAATACTTTCTTTTTTTTTATTCTATGTAGCGACCAATGTTAACATGTGTGTTAGTAGTGTATGCTAACAAATATGTATACTAACTAATTCATGTAATCATATTCATGTGACCATTGTACAACTTACTGTGTTGTTTAATAACAAATAAAAACGTATGTTATTGTCAAATTTATAATATTGACATTTATTGTTATATCTATGGATAGTCGGCAAGTAGAGGGGCACAGTTTGTTCCCATTGGGATGCCGACAGTCTGTTGAAAAACCCGTCCTCCGAACGTTACAAATATGTTGTCAATCAAGAAATCAAGCATCTTGATAATATCGGTTTCAGAGAATTTTTTGTTCGAATCAGAGTGATTCTTTACAAAGTATGATTTATCCCTCCCTAAGACAAGATACTTGTATCTACGTTGGCCATTCTTTTTTATGAAGCAAAGTAATACCAACTCTTTCAATTTGTCTTTTAGTTTGTAATGTGGAATACTTGTGTACAGAGTAGAAAAGTCAAATGTTTTAATACTGTTACAAGATGAAAGAGAGTTAGATTGTATGTACTTTAAAAGATCTTTGGAATTTTTAAGTATCCACATCTAATTCACGCCACCTCTAGAATAGGCAGTTTCACAGTAACTTTGAAGCCCGTCTTTGATTGCTGATAAAATAGATGTTAATAATTTAGAAAGAGATTTCGTGGAGCACTTGGAAGACCCAGCAATATACCGTTGTTTGTAAGGACACTTATGTAGTTTAGGTATCCAATACAGTGATGGAATATCCAGTTCTTCATCTTTGGTTGAAATACCAAAGGAACAAAGAACAGACTTATGATTATCCAGGATTTCCTTTTTGGTAAGTGTCGTGAGGGTATATGTTGAGTTTCCAAGTGAATTGTCTATACCTAATTCGTTTATCAAGCAATTAATGTAGTGACTTTTACAGACAAAAACGATGTTATTTGGGGCTTTGTCTGCGGGGACAACAACATATTTATCATGGAGGTCGGATAAGTGTTTAGCAACATTTGGGTCTTTAAAGATTGACGTAGCATGGGCATTGATGAACCCATTCAGTTTCTTAATTCTGATTTGTATTAACGACCTCACTGCCTTAATCCATTCGGATAGAGTGTCTACGTCTTCCTTTTCACGTTGAGCCCATTGCCTGGCATAATCCTCGACTGAGTCCATCAAAATTTTAAAGTTGTATTTCCAATTGATGAATTTAGGCTCACGATATTTCGGACCTTTCGATAACACATTTCGTAGAGAAGTGTTATTAACAATGTTAAGGTCACCGGTAATAACGTGGCCAGCAGGATTATATGTAAATAGGGAACTAGCACAAGTGCAATCAGGAGGTTTAGACTTGAAGTCGTCAATATCGAGATTCTTCAAAACGCGTTTGTAATTGAAAATTTTAGTTGCAATAGGTTTGGTATAGGTATAAGAAATTATTGGTACAGACTGGTCTTTGAAATAAGGAGGTATTTTCGATTGAACTAATTTATGATGAAGGATATTGCCTAGGTTGACGCCTAAATTAGACCTTTACATATATTACAATGTAATATATAATGATTACATGATTATGATTTAATCAATTAGTTGATGCATACAAAACAAGTTCACGCATTTACCTTAGTTGCTACATAAAATGAAAAACAAATGAACGTATAAATACATGTATATACATACAATCAAAACAGTCGAACGTTTATAATACAAATAGAGAACATATAAGGAGGCATTTAAGATAAATTGATAAACAAAATCATACTATTTATGGCTTAGATAAGCAAAGATTTAATATTAATAAACACCCTTTTTTGCCTTATTCGTTGATTTTTTATGTTCCCACATCACCTTTGAGTACACATTTTCACGATATCAACTGTGAGTTTATAATAAGGTTTTTAACATTATTTATAGAATTTAAAACGCCAGATTTATGTTCAACCTGTTTAACTAATCAAAATCAACGAATCCCTGTGAACCATTTAAAACATAGATTATATGAGACGACAATCTCCGTGATCGGAAAATTCAAGCCATGTTTTACTAAACTTTTTTATCCGTACTTTTATAAGCCCCTCCCCCTCTTCCCCCTTTGTTTCATTTCCCAGGTAATAATATAGACGTTGCGTTGACGTATACCATCAGACTCGCGACTGTTCAACACAAATTATTTACGGAGAAAATCCACCCATCTTATCAATCTGATAAACCTCCTTATTGTGGTGATTACGTGATTATTTGGCCTTTTAAATAGTGAATAATTTATTACCAAAACAAATATTCTATGATAATTTGATTCCTTGATTATCTAGAACTGTAATTTAGATTATTTGATTACATTATTAAAGGAAGAATTAATGATTTATATGTGATCATATTGCTTAAGAAAGAATAAATGATTATGTGATAATATTGTTTAAAAAGTAATTAATGATTATGTTATTATGTTGCCTTTAATTTGTTTATAAAAGAAATATTGATTATGTGATTATCTTTACAAATCATTTGTGATTACGTGATAACTTGGACACCGTCATGAGGGGCCTCTCTAATACATTCGCGTCGACATTTACGTGATAAGAAATCAACAGGTTAATAAATAAGGGTGTGTGCCCTCACATTTCTATTACAATATATACAATACTACTGTTGTATGTTCTTTTGTCGGATTGTTGTCTTTTTGACACATTCATCGTTTCCATTTTCAATTCTATATTTTATTCTTAAATTCAGATCAAATCAAAGAAGAGATATATATCACATAGCTATGTGTTAAAATCTATACAACTCTTAAAGATAAAGAGTACTACATTTTATACAATATCGGTAAACATGTTTGTACTTGAGCACGTTCGTCTGTAGGTTCTTATATGTTCTATTTGTTTACTGTCGGGTCTCATTAGCAATGTTGTTTCATGCTTTATTTAAGTCTCAATTAATTTTGTATCCTACAAAGTTCGTATATTGTGTTTCCTTTGGATTATTTTAATATATATGTAAGGCCTATAAGTTTAACACATCATGTATGCGTGATTGAACTTCCATTGAAATTTCTCGTTTGTAGCCTTCCATTATTTTCAATTTTCTGTGTCTAATTGAAAGCATGCTTTCTAATTGGTGCCCCTAAAATAGTTTCCAGACGAAAAAGGACTTCACGATGTCGATCTGGGACCAATACGCACAGACATATCCGATTAATAGCCTTCAACTTTCTGTTCGATATATTGGATGAACAAAGACTATCAAAGTTCAACGTGATCAAACTGCGGATATGCAGTCCAATAAACTTCTTCCAGCAATAATCAAACTCTGTCAATAACCAGCATTTATCATTTATGTTCTTAGGTTTATCAAAATTATCAGATAGTACGATTATTACATCACGTGGTTCGACTTGGACATTATGCTCATCTTTTAGTTCCCTCGATTGACCGGCTAACATATCGTCGGATGAAAACACTTTGTAGCCTTTGCGAATTAAATTTGGCTTCAGAATTTTTTGTATGAATATGAAGGCCTCTATGTTTTCCTCGTCAAAAGATATAAACACGTCACGATTCCAATCTTTTTTTGTTTTCTGTTGACGTTTAGTGCCTAAAATTGAAAGTTCGAAGTGAAAAAAAATTATGGCAGTCAACAAAAAAGATAAAATAGATACAAGAACGAGAAACCCTACTATAATGGCACTATTGTCTGTTTTTTCAGTTTCACAAGAAAGGTCAATAAATGAAAACATTTCGATCACAATGCCATGTCCGTTCGCCGCCCGGCAGAGAAATTCAAAAGAACTATTCGCGTGCTTAATTTCCCGCCAGATTTTGTTCCATTCGGAAGAACATCCACATATTATTTCTGTCTGAATAAATAAAAACATATCCGGATGTAGATTTTGAATTTCTTTCGCCAAAGTCGTAATTTGGTTCTGTTTAAAGTTTACATGTTTCATCATGGGTATATTCTCTATAAATGTCTTGTCAACTGATTTTATTGAGTTTCTCTCAAAATTAATTTCTACTGTACGTTTTAAGTACTTCCTGTTGTCGTCGGTCGATATTCAGAATTAGGTTATCACTCAAATCTATTTTGAGGTTGAACAACGATTTAGGCATTTCCACTGGAAGTGTGTACAAACTCTGATTTGAACAGTCTATGAATAGCCGTTCTCTATTAGGTTGTTCTATACATTTGCATTTTCTTGGACAATGATCCCAAACATCACAAATCATTTCATCAAATAAGTTATCAGATTATGGCAGTTCTAAGACACTTACATTGTCCAATTTTGAAGGAGAGCTGCATAGTAATTCATTTTCCTTAGATTTATAGATCTGGTAAAAGTCAAAGGGACAGTACTTAAGGAATCTACCTACTCGACAATCACAATGTATTGTTGTATTTTTAAGGTCGTACGTTCCACGATAACTACTAAACAATTTTTGGTAATCCTCAATAGTATCGGCAAAATCAGACAACCATTCTGTTAATATTACCTCTCTCATATTTTGCAGCAAGATATCCCCACCATTTTGATCTACTTCATTGTTTAAAAGAATTCCTACTTTGTTGGTAACTCCTTGTATATCATTGTGTGAAAAGTCAATTTTGCAGAAAAATTTGTCCTGAACTATCATGTTCGACCAGTCAAGTGTTTTCATGAGGTTGTTGGATAAATCTATATTAAATAAATGTATTGATTGATCCGACATTAAATGTAAATCTATAGTTCTAATTTCATTAAATGACAGATCGACTGATCGTAAGGAAAACAGTCCAATGAAAGTTGAGTTCGAAACTGTGGTTAATCTATTTCTCGTAAGATTGAGTGAATCAAGAATGTACAAACATGATAAATTAGTTCATTGCTTAATGTGGTTGTAAGAGAAATCTATAGATTTTAACTCTGATTTGAAGTCGCACAGATTTGACGGAAAGTGACCTAACCATCCATTTGAATGTGTGATCACAATACTTACAGCCCCAATATCCTTTTTATTCAAAATGCCGACAGATTATCCTTTATTGTTTATCAATTCTACATACAAGGGTGTAAACTCTGAATCATTTGACGCAGTATAGAGACAAGCACAACATCTATTCACCTCATACTGGTTTCCGGTACAAACATCTAGATTACAAGTATAATCATTGGTTCCGTTGATATTTGGTCTCCATTCGAATCCGTTGGCTTGAACAATCCATATCGAATTAATAAATGCTATGAATATGACTAAAACTAAATTGCTCAGAGAAGTTGCCTGTTGCATTGCGATTTAAAAAACATAATAAAACTGACAAATTCGTGTTTAAATATCTGAATTTTGGAATTTCTTTGTATTCCCATTTTGATAAAAATAAGACATAAACATTGAACTGTTTTTTTTTTTGTGAATTCATAATAATAATTGAAAGTCATTAGTTGCCGACTTTTGAATGGTTGGTCTAATGGGAAAAACTGTTTATTTTTCCATTTTAGATATTTAATTTCTTTATCAAACGTGTTAAGTTCAAAGAAATTACCATCTTTAAAGTATTAATATAGAAGTTTACTTTTGTAATTATTTACACAGGTAATGACTGATGCATCTCATCCCTTTTTTAATTTGAATCTGAATATTTTCATTTATATCACTACATTTTTAATATTTACGCACATTTACAACCTCCGTTTTTTATTTGATAGTTATGAAAAAGAAGGAAGGTATGTCTAAAAAAACGAGAGTGGTTTAAACTTTCTTCGGAGGTGTGTGTTCTTGAATTTAGTTGTAAAGTACAACTTTAAGTGCATGTTAGATCAGTTAATTCATGTGAGATCAGTTAATGCATGTGAGATCAGTTAATGCATGTGAAATCAGTTAATGCATGTGAGATCAGTTAATGCATGTGAGATCGTTAATGCATGTGAGATCAGTTAATTCATTTGACATCCAGTCAATAATGTACATTTACATTGATAGATCTAGATAGAAAACGACGACTTGGATCGAACCGATATGAACTTTAATTTGTTTATTATGTCGTAACAATTGCAACTGGCACATCCTCCGATTAAAGAAAATATCTCCTCTGCCCCGACCCCATAATTTCCTCATATACTAAACAATGTTTATTAAAGGAACCAGGCTTATAATTTAATACGTCAGACGCGCGTTTCGTCTTCATAAGACTCATCAGTGACGCTCAAATCAAAATGGTTATGATCAGTTATATAGCCAAACAAGTGCAAAGTTGAGCAATGAGAACCCAAAGTCCAAAAGTAATGTCAAATACGAGAAACATTCGCATAAATTCATATTGTATAATTATTTATGATATTTGTGTGCAAATTCATGTATCAATATATTCAAAATATTTGAAATTATAAATATAATTAAGATATTTCTAAACATTAACAAAACAAATCCTATTTTGAAAAATGTGCATCGAATGCTGTTATATGCGCCACAAATAAAAATGTGCACCGAATTGAATTGATGTGCGCCACAATACATTGATATTATGATAATACAGTTATAGCTTTCATAAAAGTTAATATCCAAAATTATTAAATTTCCAATAAAATAATTTTCCTTCGATTTGATAATTTTTGAAATTTACCTATAATGAAGGTCATAATTGTTTATTACCTTTTTGAATTGTTTAATATAATACCTGTTCGAGTGTAACTACATGTTTACTCATATCGGTCTTTAAGATGTCTGTTATAATAAAATGAATATGTTTCATATGATAAACAAAAATGGCGGACAGAGGCTAAACTCGATCTTAAACATGTGTTTTTCACAGAGATATACTTGTTTATATAAACTAGGAGAAAGTGTATTGCTGTTCTACTCTTTTACGGCTGTATACAAGTATGAAAATGATACAATTACCTTACAGACGGACCTCTGTTTGTCTCACACATAGAAGGAGTGTTTGGTTTTTAAAGGAAAAATGACTAGCGCTAGAAAGTTTAATTTACATATCTAGGCTTTGAATACGCTTAATAGTATGAGACAAACAGGGTGTCGTACATTCCTATTTACTTACCTTTTGATTTATTTTATCTTATAAAAGTAGACTTAGTAGCATATAACTACATGTACATAATGTGAACAACAAACAAAATATTTATAGAAATTTAATGTGACGGTACCGCAAATTGCACCTATTTTGACAGTTTTTTCACCTACATTGTGTTATGATTTACATTCCGTGTTTATTCTGAAGCCGTATTCTTCCTTATTATATGGGTACACTAATTTGATTTTTAATCCCTTTTGAGTCATAGGAAAAAGGGTTTAAATCGACCTCCAAACTATCCATGATTCCGTAATGAGGAGTACCAAAATTGCATCCATGCTCAAGGTCAGATCATAAAAAATCAAATAATAGATGTTTTGTTTTACATTTCAAATATTTAGAACAATTCGACATTAGTACATGCTCACAACTTTCCAATGGATGTTTGTAACATATTTGGGTTGTTCATTTTAAAAAGATGACTTTTTGTGAACGTCGCATGGCGCCGTTTTCGTATTTTTTTCTTTTCCAGTGAAAGTTTCATCTGTTGATATAAACTGTGAACGTTTAGTGTATATTTGATTAAATGCATCTATTTTGTAAGACGTGTATAATGCATATAATCAAAATACAAATTGTTTAGTCTCAAGGAAAACTTTTAATATTTTCCCAGCTGTTTATGTTGAATAAGTGCAATTTTTGTAATCGGTGCAATTTGGAAACCGTGACGTTACATTCTTGTGATTGAATTTGAAGTCGACACCATAACTAAAGAACTGCTAGTTACCATAGTTATGCTCCGGGCTATATATTGAGTATTTGAACTATACGCGTATGCTCATGGCAATATATTTAACCTTTTCTTTGCCATATGGTCTATCTGGCCTATTCAAAAACACTACCGTTGACTGCCACGCTGGGGTCCAAAGGCCTAAGGAATTATGATGTTTACATAATAGTAAACATTACGTCATAATGACAGAATGCTTGATTTGAAAAATGGCCGGCGTCAACCCAATTTAAACGCCGTGGTTTCTGGTCACCAGCAAATGGAGAACCAGAGTTAAACGTAAATCAGTGGGACCAATTAGAATGCTGTATAAAAGCTGGATTTTTATGAATAATAATCATGTTCATCATCAAAACTAATCAATCCGTTTTATAAGAAATAATCTATTGATAAAGAAATCTTATCTTCTTTGAAGTCATAAAATAGTATTCTAAAGCGTTTCGCAATTAATTTCGCATTTTGTTTGAGCTTTCAGTGTGTCTTTAATATAGAGTGTCTAATTGTAGTCGTATTTATTTAAATAGCAATCAACGTTACTTGATAAATAAAATATAAAGAATTTTACCAACAAATTAAAATTTATTTGCAAGCATTTGTAGATTACAAAACACAATATTTCGACTTCGACTTTGAAATAAAAGTTCCAGACATATGTATGTGAACCTTTAAACAAGAAGTTAACTGTTTTAAATAAAGATACTTTGGGCATTACACTCTTTTTCGCTTTATTTTATTGTTTTAATATGTTTTTAAAGTTGTGAATTTAAATTTGTAAAATATATGAAATGATTTTTAGGTATTTAATTTGTTCATGCTCCTAATCATACGATTAAACATCCTAGTATATGGTCCTACACCATTGATCTGCTTTAACATGTTTCAATCGTGTGAATTTTTGACAGTGACTTGCACTTTTTTTAAGTGATATATATATGCACCAATTTATTTATTCAGTAACAACTTCTAAACTTGTATTTGAATGAATAAAAAGTAAAATCACAACAACAAAAAAACGAACTCTGAGGAAAATTCAAAACAATGACAGAAGACATCGCGTAATAATACAACACTATAAATACATTTTATTCAATACACAATGACATTACAAATTAAATTTTATCAAACATTTTCTCAAAAAATAAAAAGAAGAAAGCAAAAACCTAATATTTCTGTTCCGGTCTACCTGTAGCATAACATTATTTTAAAATTATATTGAGAGTTTATATTATATATCAAAGAGGATCGGTTCCGGTAAATGATCACTACGTTACTAAACTTTTAACAATTGATTATTTTCATAAAATGAATGTGCAAATGAAATACTCAAACTTCTATGTTTAATTATATCAATAATAAGGATAAGAACAATTGCGTTCATTACATTTGTGGGGAGCGTATGACGTAATATAAAAAGAAGATGTGGTTTGATTGCCAATGAGACAACTATCAACAAAAGACCAAAATGACACAGACATTAACAACTATAAGCCACCATACGGCCTTCAACAATGAGCAAAGCGCATACCGCATAGTCAGCTATAAAAGACAATGTAAACAATAAAAACGAGAAAACTAACGGCCTTATTTAAGTAAAACAAACATGAAAGAAAAAAAACAAATATGTAACACATAAACAAACGACAACCACTGAATTACAGGCTCCTGACTTGGCACAGGCACATACATAAATAATGTGGCGGGGTTAAACATGTTAGCGGGATCCCCCCATCCCCTATAATGTTCTTTATTGACATAATTATTCTGAACACGAAACATTCCAATATAATTTCCTTGAGAGTTTTGAATATAATTTTTTTCCCTAATTCATAAATAACCATTTGAATCAGTTAGTTACCTAGTTTGGCCTAAAAGTTGTTCATTTGTTATGTAAACATCATGTTTTTCAAAGCTGAAATTGCCAAAGAATGTTTTGCTATTTCAGGTGTTGCCAAGACAAATAGCTAAATTACAACATAATCTTACTGTTGTGCATACAGCTTTAATTTCTAATGTACTCATACAAATGTAGTCTTCTTCTTCTCCGACAGAGCTTTTACTTTTTTTCTCTCCAACCATTCTAAAAGAAAGACAATAACAATCAAAACCAAGGAGTAAATATTAGATACAAAATAACACCCATCTTAAGCGTAAATGCAAACGTAGTCCGATACAGTTTTTCCTTATTATTTATGTGACATATTTCAACGTAAATAGATGACGAAAATAGTCACAGGGATGCCTCGTTTATGAAACTATTAACCGTTTAGTTATATTAATATTAAGATAGTATACTACAGATAAATGTTTCCTAGGAATTTTGGGAATTATACTTATGTCAACGAATCCATGCATTAAATATGTTAAACACAATATATTTCAATACAAATTTAATGACAGTGCGTGCGCTATACTACGCAGGTTTACTTTATTCGACAACGTTGTCCGTTTTGCTTATGTTGTTCATCAATGATTATTATTGCTTTTTCGTATATATGTTGTGTACAAGTTATCATGTTGTACAAATTATAACTTGTGCAAAACAATTGTACAAATTATAATTTGTATTTTTACTTTGTACAAATTATTATTTGTACTTAAAGTACTTAATTACAATTTGTACAAAAGAAGGCTTAATTTCACTTATAACTTGTACAATAATTTATCCTATGGATATTGTGATAAAAAAAGTTTTGATACCCACTATAAAAACTTTTCAATGCTATTTTTAAAGTCATATTGATTCATTTGTTTTTGCCTTGAGGTTATGAATTGAACTTCTGTTACTTGTCTGTCAATGTTATTATCCCAATACCACAATATGACCGGGCATCGACCGATTCGAGGAATATGCAAGGTGTTGTTGTAGAAGTAGGAAATTTTTGCTATCGTGTAGGGACAATAGCTGGTAATTGATAAAGAGCGTGGCAGAAAGCAACTAGAATCAATTAGTGACTCTTATTTGTCCGTTTCACGAATTCCAGAAGGGAAGCTGTGAAAAGAAATTCAACAACTGATGGACAGGGTTATCTCTCTTGTAACAATTCGAAGTGTAAATACAAAAAGCAGAATGTTTTGTGTAATTCAAGGTGTCATGGTTCGCTCACCTGCTCCAACAAATGAGAGCATTGTATATTAATGTATAGTATTGTACATAGAGTTATCAGTGTGTTTCATATTGATTCTTAATTAAAATTGAAATTATTTTTTATCATTTGATTTGAAACCTATTATGTGTAAAATATTGTACAAGTTATGAGTGAAATTCTGCCTTATTCTGTACAAATTATAATTTGTACAGGCACTTTTTGTACAAATTACAATTTGTTCAAAGTCAAAATACAAATTATAATTTGTACAATATTTGTATCCAAATTATAATTTATACAAAATGATAACTTGTACACAACATGTATACTGTTTATAAAATTATAAGATAATAACTGAAAACTGCAAAAATGTCCTTTAAATCATCAATTCAGGGGTTATAACTTAAAAATCAAATACCCGATTTGGCTAATGTTCAGGACAAGTAGACCTTGATCTCATGAATACTTTAATTTTTGTCTGATTTGCTCTAAATGCTTATAGTCCGGCTGATTGGTGCAGATATAGAGCAGAATTGCTCACTTGATGAGGAAAGCATGAAACTTTGCACAGTAGTTCTTGGTTGTATACCCTTTGATTTCAGCTATGGACCCACTCAGAAAAATCCAATATGGCTGCCATTTTCAAGATGGCGGAAAAACGTTATAAATATCGAGATTGTCCGCAGTGTATTCTCTATAATTTCGGAAATTAAAGTAATTATTCTTTAAAAATGGTCTTTATGTTCTTAAATTTGTTATCAAAGAATTTTATAATAAAGATAAAATAGTTTGGTTATTTCTAAAACGCATACATATATAAATATGGCTGCATACACAAAAACCAATAGTGAATATTAAAATGTCAATCAATATGTTACATGTTATTGTAATTGTTCTTTAATCGCTTTCAATTTTCATGGTTGGAATGAAATAGGTTGAATTGAGTCGATTGAACGTTGATATAGGTCGGTTAAATGTGGTGGCATATTAAGTAACATTGAGGCAGTGCCGATGGTACCTTGTCTCGTGTCTAATCAATGCCGCGTCTAACGTCACTTTTCATCTGCCGTACTAACTATATCGTCAAACTATTCTATGTAACCAATAGGTGTACCTTTCTTCAGGAGGATGTGACGATTGCCATTTCCTTTTCCAACTACGTGCGAAATCAATACGCAAGTAGTCACCGAGAATAGTTCTAAAATGAACTCCTGGTCAGCACTTTTATTATTTTTAATGGTAACAGTCTTTCTAGAGTTTGGCGGAACTGTGATAGTTCGTTTTATGCAAACTTGCTGAGTTGAAATCTCATCTCCACCGTTAACAAATGCTGCATTTATCACGTTGTTGTTGATGGTAAGTGTGGAAGTACTCAGATTTTTCACTGCGCAGTGTGTCGAAAATATCTAGCCCTAGTATAACATCGTCTGTTAACGGCGCTTGGCAACACATTGTATGTTTACTCTATCAATGTCGAGAGAGGTGTTCTGTGTAATCTTCCTAGGAACCAGCCTTTCACCCAAACTACGTCGCGTTACTGTTTCCGAATCTCATTATTTGCTGTAATTAATTTCTCATTTACTAATGTTATCATTTCGGCAGTGTCCACAATTATGCTCACATTCTTGTCATAAATAGTACCTCGTACTGCTAGGCTTTTTCAATGGTTCGTCTGATGAAAACATCGGACGAAGCCGTGGGCCGCTGTTTGCTTTTGTCATGAGGTGATGTTTCGTGGCCAATAGACTTGGAAGTCGAGCGTTGATCTACTGGCCTGGCCCGTTGCTGTTAAGACCTTGGAATCATCATCAGTGTTTTCCTTGCGAGCGTAATCCAAGCCAACAGCGGCCAAACAATCTAGAAGCCTACACACCTTCTTCCTGTTTTCCCATTGTCGTCTACCGGCAGTCCGTTCAAATTGGTAAATGAATGTTTCATAAGTCATGAATCCGCTTCCATTTAATATTTTGATTTTTTGGAGCTGTCGGCTCCGGTCCCTGGCACCAGAATTTTCTTGCCATCGGTTATATTCTCTCTCCTGTCATGCTCTTTTGGTTTCCTCTGCCCTTTCCTGGATCGGTAAATGGAGTCAGCATGCTGTTTTGACAAGCCTGTTAGAGCCCAAGGAACTGACAGGGTTATCATAATTGCAGTCATAAATGTGGGAGGAGGAGGATTTGCTTTTGACTAGACAGTGGTGGTACTGTTAGTAGGCATTGCAGTCAGCATTGGAGAAACTTGATAGGATCCACTTGCAGCCAATTGTTTCTGTAATGGTGTGCTGCTCTGAACCAAATATGATTGACTCATAGTAGGTGGTAAGTGTGCGTAAGTAGATACCGAAGCCATTTCCTGGTATTCTTGACCAGTACTAGAGGTTTTTAGTATGTTCTTAAATGGAGGTTGTTGTTGAATAAATTTAACTGTCTCATGCAGTGCCAAGGGCCCTGACATCGGACTTCCGACTTTAGGTGAAGACATCAAATCTGCCTTCAACAGAGTTAGTGCGGTTGATGGTTGATGCGAAATAATTGGGGAAAGACCACGGCATGGAGTTCGTTATGTACTTTTGGTGTACTTGCTTATACTGGCTAAGGTCAAATTTTGGCTAAGATGATGTGTCCATTGCAGAATTTTAAATTCTTTATTTCGCTTGTTCACTTATTCACTCACAACAGATGCGATTTGTTGGAAAGTACTCTGCGCTAAAATGCACTTTTAAATTGAACTGTGTCTCCTTCCGCAGTTGTTGTCAGCTTGTCCCTCTGTCTCACCACAACATTGAATGTCTCATTGGTCTGACCGTCAACTCCGCCAAGCGCTTACCATGTGATCTGGCTTGTCTTCAGACAGCTGAATTTGTTGAGATATTGCTCCCATCTGTTATTATAATATTCATTGCTTCTTTCTGTTCAGCTTGCATTGTTATGAGACCAACAATATATATACCAATTATCAATTTGTGCATCGCTCTGTTTTATATTGCGGTCAATCTCATCTATTCTTTGAGCATTATATTTCCTTCTTGTTTCTCCATATCCCCAAGTAATTTAGTTTCTGCCATTTCAATGTTCAAAATTCTAGATACAACTGTTGAATAGTCATTTCTGAGTTGTCCTCTGTTAATGTTTCTACAGCTGTGTGGTTTTACATATCCCCAAGTAATATAGTTTCTGCCATTTCAATGTTCTTGACCTTGTTGTCCTCAATTCCTGCAATTTTACTGATATGTGTTTATACAATTCTCAAATCACAGTATAATATCTCAAATTGCAAATATTGCGACCCAAGAAATAAGACAGGCACTGAATAATATCTAAGGTCAGATAAAACTGAAATCACAGCTTTTATGTGGAACCCAAGACAAAAAAAATGCCGCTTTTAATAAAAGCTACTTCTGCAGATTTTTATGAAAGCTACTACTTTGTATATGAAATGACAAGCCAGACAAAATCAAAAGAACAGAACTGGAATAGAGACTAAATGACACTTTACTTTAATAAACTTAAATTCAGATCAATTATCTATTATTTAAATATTTGCTTATTTTTAAAAGCGGCCATTTTTAAAAAAGCCGCCATTTTGAATTTCAAGGACAGATCAGAACAAAATCTTGCACCAAGTCTTTCAAACATGTTGTATTGTGTGCTTCCAGCATCAAATCCACTGTGGTTTGTGCAATACTGGAATTATTTTAGAATGTATGTCGGCCATCTTGAAATAAGTCGCCATATTAAATGTTGAGGGTGGGTCCATACCTTATGTTGCTCAGTACACAAAAATATACCTTCATGCAAGATTTGGAACTTTCCTCATTATTTGAGCAATTTTTTCACCCATCGGCCGGTCTATTTAATATTTTTAGATGTAAGTCAAAACTTGCGTTTTACCCTATGTTAAATGTTTTGCCATGGCGGCCATGTTTTTCATTCTATATTTTAATTTGCTTCTGAAAGTTTCAGATAAGATTTTTGAAGTTCAAAAACATGATAAAAAAAATTGTTAAATTTTACTATAAAGGGCAATAACTCCTTGAAGACTCAATTGACAAATTTGGTCATGTTCACTTTTTTTGTAGATCTGACTCCAATGAACATTTTCGCTGTTTACATCTTATCTTTATCCTCAATAATATTCAAGACAGCAGAATTCTTAAAATTACTAATTTAGCGGCAGCAACCCAGCAATTGGTTGTTCTGTTCGTCTATAATTTCAGGGCTATTATATCTTAACCTAATGAACCTGACCCCATGTCAGATTTGCTCTAAATGCTTTTTCAGATATAAGCCAAAAAATGTTTTTGACCTGTTTGTTCTATCATTTGCCATGGCGGCTATGTTTGTTGCTTGATCAAACTTCGGATAAAATATACAAACTAGATACCCTAAGAACCATTCAGTTTAAGTTTGAATTTATTTGGCCCAGTATTTTCAGAGGGCTAGAGAAGATTCTTTAAAAAGTTTACGCCGACGACGACGAAGACGACGACAGACGATGGACGACGATGGACGCCAAGTGATGGCTTCGCTCAGATGATGCCCTTCGGGCAATGTGAGTTTAAAAGGTATGTTATTTTTATGACGAACAACACATTTACCACGTAAGGTATCAATTTCATCATTGAACTTTTGTTTGCAGCTGTTCTTATAATAATTATAAAATAAAATAAAACAGTTACAGGGTCTTCAAAATTAAATTATCGACAACAGCCAATACCGCAAATTAAAAACCAACAAGTCTTTCAATTGACAGCTGTAGCCTATTTCTAACATTCATACCTAATATGTCTGTTTGCTTTGTTCACACAGCGTTTTCAATACAATGGAATTTTATGCGACTGTCACACATGTGAGAGGATTAGCTAGCTTCAAAACCATGTTTAATCCACCAGTTTCTCCATATGAAAATGCCTGTACCAAGTCAGAAATATGACAGTTGTTATCCATTCGTTTGATGTATTTGAGCTTTTGATTTTGCCATTGGATTAGAACTTTCTTTTTTAAATTTTTCTCGGAGTTCAGTATTTTTGTGATTAAACTTTTTTCCTACGAAGATCAACACCAATCAAATGATAGATTTGTAGATTATCGCAATAAATAAAAATGTTACTTACATTATGACATCACTTACCAGTATTGATATGGAGCACGGTAAATCCTTGAAAGGATTGGTAACACTGATTTTTTTCCTAAATTGATTTCTGAAGACCTTATTGTTTTCACATTTTATTTACATACAGGTCAATTGTTTGTTTACTTCTGGGAGATTAAATTATCATTGATCATGTGACATGCTTTTCAATCATTTACCTTTAGAAAATGGCCGTTGGTACAATATATATCTCAAAGGAAGATAGAACATGTATTTTTTGTAGAAATGGTATTGAGGAGGATTTCCATATTTTGTTTATATGTAAATAATTTAGTTTAGGATGTAACGCGTCTTCTGATGGGCTGACGATGTTTAGTTTATCAGCCCATAGACATCATCATCAACGTTTTTTCGTGGTTTTCTCCGGTTCAAATGGGAATTTAGAATTAAATTATAAAAAAGAACTGTAATATTTTATCTGTCTATTCGAAATAACATAAAAAAATATGGTGTCATCAAGAAATAGAAACATACCTTTGAATTACAGATCATATACTGTCTCATTTTAACACTGAACTACAGAAAAAGCTCAAGTTCCATGTATTTCCATGATATGTGTCACATCGATATATATATGTTGTATATCTATTTGCATACTGTTGCACTGTCTGATATTTAGATCAATGTGTATGGATTTGGATAAATTATTTGTTAAACTTTATCTTAATATAGATGTATTAACATGATTTACACACAACCACTTCAAATATTTTTGAGAATTGATTTTTTCACGTTTTGTACAGCATGGTGGAAATCTTAGCTATTAATGTAATACGTAAGCACATTGAGAGAGTTCGCCTATAGCACTTGTTAATTTGTTTATATGGTTATACAACTTACAACGAAATATATCAAGCATACACATCACCCTCGTCCGTCTACATACACAATCACCGCACCTGAAATCGATACTGTACCGTGTTGTTAAAGTATGACAGAAAAAAAGAATATTCGTTGATATATCAAACTGCATAAAAACATATTGTTTTACATATTGTTTTTTACTGTCAACACCAGCGTTGTTTTAACTTTACACCATGGAAGTATTATATTGACAATACAGTAAAAAAAAAAGAATATTAACAAATTTTAATAATAATTTGTAACATTATATGTATAGCAAATTCAATTTCAAATGTGTATTGGCTGCCATATGATTTTTAAACATTAAGTTTTTGACATACAAAATAAGTATACAATATAACTGAAATTTACATTTACACGTTTGTACTTATAAATACAAACGTCGTAAAAAAAGTTTAAAATAGTTTTCATTCAATATTGATGTTGATAGAACAAAATTTTAAAACTAATAAGAACAATATCTTTCAAAAGGCAGTTCGATGGTTTTCTCTGGGCATTAAAGCTTTCTTCACCGATAAAAACTGACCGCCACGCAATAGTCCAAACGTAGCATCAAAACACCAACAATCAACCAATCAATCTTCCAAAAGAAATAACATTTTTATTTATTATTCTGTATCAAATTTTTGTACAAAATCGTAATTAAAAATTACTCCGTATTCTATGAACGTACTTCTCTAAATTTTCGCGCGAACACTGTGTATTGTGTTTCACATTTCCATTCCAAGCATGGCTTGTTACAACACTCTTTAAGTTTTTCTCCTCTATTGAATGAATTCTTTGTGAATCTGGAACACGTGCTGATTTTGTATTAGATAATCGATCTACAAGAGATTGAATATCTTTAGATGACATTTTCTTCTTCCCTGTGAAACGAGCCGCTGACGAGTTTGTTTTATTAACCTGTTCGTGAGCGCTGTGACATGGTATCTGACGTTGACTACTAACATTTGTACTTTTAGGTTTCGAAAGTCTATCACACAATGCATTTATTTCCCACTTTGAAACAGTTTCAAATCCGGCATATCTAGCACTCATTTTGGAAACATCCGGTAAAAGTCTTGGCGGTACAACAAGTTTTTTCTTTGGAATGAATTCTGTGTGCGGTAAACCAATTTCCACGTACAGCATGACTGATTGATAATTTCCTTTCTATTGCCAAGTCACAAATATTACATACATCATATTTCAAAAGATCGACGGTTATATTTTAACAATACATTTCTGTATTTTCCAATGAATCACATTTCCAATACGAAATTTACTTATTTGTTTCATGGCTGCGGTTTGTTTTTGTATCGAAAACACAATGGCTATAATATCTTTAATATTTATTTCTTATAATAGAATAAAACCTAAATAAGATTTTTATACACTATTTGTACTCTAAATAGATCAGATAATAGAAACATCTGATGTAGATGATAATGATAAATGTTACACCCCTTTAAATGAATATCAATCAATGCGAATGTCAAGGATATCAACTCATCGTTCAATTATGTAATTGTTCCTACTAATGTAATGTTTAAAGTACAATTTAAAAACAGATTAAGACTGATGACTTTTTTAACTCCTTTGTGAAAATTTGAATATTTGTCAAAATACATGCCTTGTTATGATAAACACGTATCAAGGAACCGTATGATTACAATATTCGGAGTGTGATACATGTATTAGTAACTTGCACTTTAAAGAATAATCTACTTGTATTTTTGTTACCCTCGATAGCTACCAGAAAGTGAGATATAACGGGCAATAACTTTTTTTTATATCACCTATCAAATATTTTCTTTATTTTAGTAGGACAGCAACTGGTTGCCCTAACAGACAATGTTTTGGTCGGTTCATGTTGAAACTTCTTTCATTTTCTGCAGGATTTGTTCACTTTCGTAAATCTTTTGTAATTTGTCTATTAGGCCACTGAATTGTCTAGTTATTTTTTCGCCTTTAAGTTTTCGATTGTTTTGTACGAATTTCCCCTATTTTTTATTAATAAGAAAGTATAAAAAAAACTTATGCAACCTTTGAATTAGAATAGAAATGACCTTTTGAAAATAAACGCGACATTCAACTGTGTTATTATGAGCTCTTCTTCGCCATTTTTATTTAAACAGTAAAATGTCAGCCAGAGGTAAAAAAAATCACGCATCTTGATTTGCAGCTTTGTGCCAGTTGACATTCAAGGTATGACCTTTGAAAAGTCACAGACATTCAGCCATTAAAAATAGAAAAGGTGTTTTAAGCTATAAATACTTACTTTTGGAAGTCTATTGAATTGTACTCTAGTTAATGCGTTTGGTATACTTAAGTATAATATAGTGGTGCTGGATCTGCTTAATCCATCCGGCGTATCTGAGATCATCCCTTATTTTTGGTAATGTTCGCGTTGTTCCATCTTTAGTTCTCTATGTTGTGTTATGTTGACTTGTTTGTTTGTTTGTTTATCAAGACAGAAAGCTGTTGTAATCATAAAAACATGTTGCATTGTTAACCCTCCCGATTAAAATACATGCTAAATTTGATATTAAGTACCTTTTAGTGAAGACATTTTATGAATTTTATTTCAATTTTTTTTATTTGAGTCTTTTGTAATAACGTTAGTTAAAGTTTCGACTCTATTTCTACTCCTCTATCATAACTGACAGTAGGGTCACCTTTCAACGTGGTATGGTACATTTTTGTCGTTTAAAATTTTTGGTCTGAAAGTGCCTGATTAATAAGAAGGCCCTTCATTGTAAGAGCGGATACGTAAAAGGTAAGGCATTTTATCTGTTTGATCCTTTGAATTCGAGATTTTGTAAATTATATTCAAAACTTAGCTAAATAGGTTGAAACACAATTCTTATGCAAAGCTGTTATATGAGCTTAAATGTACATCATTATGGGTACGGATGCGGCTCATCTTAAATTTTACCAGACTATACGCGCGTGGAATATGATATTTTAAGGTTAAACATGTCAGTTTTGACATTTATGACTTCATAATGAGAGAATCTTTTTACGAACTAATATCTTTTCGAATGAAGGTCGTTAATTTCAATCTTTTACTGGTATCGTACATTTGTATGTCAGAGCAATTCCCATGAAAATATATAAACAAATGGATAATGGGCTAAATATGTGTTTGGTGGATGATTTCTTACACAAATTAATATATCAACACATAACTAATATACTGGGTAATATTTTCAAAAGCGTACACCAAGATGTTATGATTTGTTTAAAATTTACTAAACAATGGAAATTCAACCAATGACGTAACACTATTTTCATTTTGGTGTACGAACAATGAGATTACCAGGAGTTCTGTAGATTCTGAAAAGGTGAATTGATCAGAAGGAAAAAAAATGAAGCATAACTATGTTCAGTCGATCGTGAAATAGTTTTGAACGCGCACTTATAATTTTGTGATGTACTTTTTTTGTATGTGCGGTATTGTTCAATCCAATTCAATTTATTTTGACTAAAATATTGTTAAATTAAACGAAAGTTGTAGGATTTACAATATCCCCAGCGTTATCACAATAACCGTTCTGTGCCACCTTGAAACGGCGTAGTTTTTGTGCAATGATGAAACGAAACGGTTTATCGTAATTGCCCGTTTCAGAATCTAAAGGACTATGGGTAATTTCATTGTTCGTACCCCAAAATGAAAAAAACGTCACGTCATTGGTTGAATTTCCATTGTTTAGGACGATTTTAACCAATCACGACGTTTTGGTGTACACTTTTGAAAATATTACCCAGAATGCATTAGATTCTGAAACGGCGAATTGTGGGCTGTTTTTTGGAAGCCAACCGTTGTTTCACTTCATGCAACGTCTTTTATACCTGTTTTTGTAGATAGTGTCATCCTTGTCGCGCCATGTCACCCTTGTCATTCTTGACATCCTTGATAACTATAATGCTGTCCACAACCTATTTGTTTTTCTATCAGTTTGCTTTTGTCACAAACTGTCAATTTTTATTGCTTTTCATATAATGAGTTAAAATGTCTTACTTAATGATAAAAGAAAATGCCAGTGTTTTGATGTCATTTATTTTCTGCATTTTTAATGAAAAAAACATGCTATAGTTAACATTTGCATAACCATTTCGTTAAGAATTTTGAAGTATTTAACGTACATAAGTTTACATATGGAAGAGCATAAGCACCACACAAGCTGTTTTGTTTTTTAATATTGCTTTTTATGTTTCTGTTATCACGCATACTTTTGCAATATCACAAACAGTTTTTTCGTGAATTATCAAGATTATAGCCCAGTTAGAACAAAGAGACTTTGCTCATGTTATGAGTTATACTTTCGCAACTAATGAAATTGTTAATCTTCCATTCGCGCAATGATTGATTATTAATAAAACAGGGGTGGAAGATATCTGAGTGACATTCAAATTTATAGATCGAAAATAAACTGACAACGCCATGGCTAAAAATAAGAAGACTATCAGACAAACAATAGAACATAAGACACAACATAAAAACTAAAGTCTTAGCAGCACAAACTCCACCAACAAATTGGGCTGATCTCAGATGCTACGGAAGGATGTGGCACCCGTCGTGTTGCGTGGTTATTACAAACCTGTAAAGAGTCCTTTTCGTTCGGGCACATTCGTGATAAATGTAACGGGATTGTAGTTACTACATTAGGAACATATCCAGTATCAGCTGTGAATAAAGTATTTTAGTATGCAGTATAAGTTTATATACTTAATAAGAATGTAAAGGGAACGGGATTTTAATTATTACTTAAGGAACATATCCGACAGCATCTGCGAATAAAGTATACCGCATAAGTTTATATACTTAATCAGAAGAAATAAATTGATACATATTGTCAGTTTTGAATATGCAATTATAATTTTGTGGTGTCATTTTTTTTCGTATGTGTTGTATTGTTCAAATGTAATATACTGCGTATTGCTTTCACCATCGGCCTAGTATGATGCCCGATCCAATTACATTTATTTTGACGAAATATTGTTAATATTACAATGATAAATGTAGGTTTATTTTAGAATCCAACTTTGTTTTACTTCATACGTCATCTTGCATATCAATTTTTATAAATTGTGTCATTCTTGTCATTTTTGTCACTCTTGACATTCTTGACATTCTTGTCACTCTTCAAGTCTGTTGACATGATTGTCATTCTTGACATTCTTTTTTAATATAATGCACGTTACAACCTATTTGCTTTTTTGTCAGTTTGCTTTTGTCACATTAAATCTTTTAAATGTTATTGCTTTGCATATCATGAGTTAAAATGTCTAACCTAATAATGACAATTGATAAGGCCAGTGTTTTGATATTATTGATTTTCCGCATTCTAATGACAAAACATGCGTTAGTTAACATTTGCATAACCTTAACGTAATTTGTTTAGTTATTTAACGTAAACAATGTTACAGTAAGAAGCGCATTTGCACCACACACACTGTTTTTTTTTAATATTGCTTTCTATGTTTGTGTTATCATGCAAACCTTTGCAATATCACATAAATAAAGGCAACAGTAGTATACCGCTGTTCAAAATTCATAAATCGATAGAGAAAAAACTAATCTGGGTTACAAAATAAAACTAAGGGAAACATATTAAATATAAGAGAACTACGACACAACAGAAACACAACACCGAAACGTAACACACACAGAAACGAACTATAATGTAACAATGGCCATTTTTCTGACTTGGTACAGGACATTTTATGAAAACATGGTGGGTTGAACCTAGTTTTGTGGCATGCCAAACCTCCCGCTTTAATGGCAGTGTTAATTATAAAATTAAAATGACAACATTACACGACAGGGTTACAATAAATAAACAGATATATGGGAGAAAATATAGGACAGAGAAACAAATGAATAATAGTCATCAAAAGGTAACAGGATAAAAAATATTTTTATACGCCAGACGCGCGCAAGGCCGTAGCTACCCTTGAGGCAAGTGAGGCAATTGCCTCACTAAAATTTCGACACTGATTATTCTTTTTTATACATATATATAAATATAATAGTCATTTGTTGTTCTGTCTCAACCTTAATTTCTATAACTTGTCATCATTCCTTTTAAACTATTTTTCCTGGATATAACTCAGCATCTCAACGGGTGATGTTTCTCGATTACAGTAACGATAATCACCATAGATCTTTATAGTTAAAACAGGCTCTTGCAGAAAAAGGAAAAGCGACACTGAAGGTAAAGAAGGAATAACTCTAGTAAACTAGTTTTTTTGGTGAACATAGTCTGAGTATTGCATATAACTTCATTAGAACAATCCAAAAACATTCATTTCTACGTTTCACCAACTTTTGTTGGCATGACACGGGTTATGTTCTTCTCATATATGTTATGATGGTATGATACTAAACCCCTAACGGGAAGGATTGTGCCTGATGTTCATATGATGAAATCATAATCTTTCAGTCAGTTTAATTGAAGTCTGGAGCTGGCATGTCAGTTAACTGCTAGTAGTCTGTTGTTATTTATGTATTATTGTCATTTTGTTTATTTTCTTTGGTTACATCTTCTGACATCAGACTCGGACTTCTCTTGAACTGAATTTTAATGTGCGTATTGTTATGCGTTTACTTTTCTACATTGGTTAGAGGTATAGGGGGAGGGTTGAGATCTCACAAACATGTTTAACCCCGCCGCATTTTTGCGCTTGTCCCAAGTCAGGAGCCTCTGGCCTTTGTTAGTCTTGTATTATTTTAATTTTAGTTTCTTGTGTACAATTTGGAAATTAGTATGGCGTTCATTATCACTGGACTAGTATATATTTGTTTAGGGGCCAGCTGAAGGACGCCTCCGGGTGCGGGAATTTCTCGCTACATTGAAGACCTGTTGGTGACCCTCAATCTAATTAAAAACCGATCTCTCATCGCTCCTGTTTCTGATATGTCGCGTGGGAGATCTAACGAAACCGGCTTTGAGGTCACATGTGAGTGAACTAAAAGTCATGAATTTATAAAGATATGCAAATGAGTTGACGACCTATTAATAAGCCAATCAAAAAAGTTTATGAATTATTATGACTGACGATTTCGTCGTAAATAAAATGAGTTACATCCCTTTGCCTTACGTTAAACTTCCAAGATCGTGGAAGACTCAATTTCATTGGTCGAAAAAGACACACCTACGAGGTCACTCACATGTGACCTCAAAGCGGGTTTCGTTAGATCTCCCACGCGACATATCAGAAACAGGAGCGATGAGAGATCGGTTTTTTAATTAGATTGGGTGACCCTCTGCTGTTGTTTTTTTTTATTTGGTCGGGTTGTTGTCTCTTTGACACATTCCCCATTTCCATTCTCAATTTTATTTGACAAATCAAGTACTGGGCATCGCAAGGGGGGGTCCTGTCTGTGTATTCATTTCACGAACTTTAATCTTTCTCTTTACAGATAAATAAAATATAAATAATATGAAACATGAATGCATGGATTAGTTTTTATCCATGTTTCTTTAACCTAAAAAATTGAAAGAATATCCCATATTCCAATTTGATATTATTGAGGAATGGTATCTACCTTTAAATTAACACAGGATTTTGTCTTCACTTATTCGGGACTACGGAATTTCGTTTCTTTATATTCGGGGTTTCGGAATCAGACACTCCTACCCCTAACCCCTAAATTTATAGATTCTGGAACTTAAATACCACTAACTATTTCCAGAAATAATTTGAAACTACATGTAAACGTCAAAAACTCCATTCCAATTCCCCTGTGCCCATATCATATTTACTATAACTCTATAGATAGAATCATATACATGTATCTTATCTCATTCTATCCCTAGTTTGTCTACTCTTTGTCAGCATAAAAGCGAGTTTAATATTTTGTAACTGCGATTGTATGATGGTGCTTACAGGAAAGCTTAATTCCCTTTTGCAAACAAAACTGTTACTACCGATGCTACCGCGTACCGAATTGCTGATGGATAAGGAATTGGAAGAAGACATTGATCATTGTGTTGATGATAATGTGCTACCTTTAGAAACATTGACTGCCCTGAAACGACTGAAAAGTTGGAAAAGAGCATGCATGATTGGCGAAAGATTGTGCGATCTGTCCATGCTCCATGTTCATCGCGATTAGGTTATCAGCAGACCAAATTATGATTCTGAAACGATTTGACTGAACCGGCCATAGACAAATTTGGCAAACTCTACTGAATCGATGGTTGTTCTATGTTCTGGCAGCAGACTCAAATCAGTGATATTTTGATGATTATCTAACATATATATTTAAATAAAGTTTTTAAAAATTTGGTGTTGGTAAAAGTCTTAAAATATGAAAAATTTATATAAAAAGTGTCCAAATTCAAAACATTATCAAACTCTCTGAAAATGCCTAGAATGCAGGATTTTGCACCATTCATTTTATACCCTCCAAAAAAAATGTTCGCCTCGCTTCGCTCGGCTGAATTATTTTGCCTCACTAAAATAAGATGCCTAGCTACGGCCTTGCGCGCGCTATGTCCACACAAAACTATGCACAGATGTAAAAATGTTTGAAAGCCATAACAACTACAAAGTTGAAAATCGCCGAGGACCAAAAGTTCCAAAAAGTTGTGAGGCCAGGGTTATCCGCCTGGGACAAAAACATCATTATTATCAAGAATAATACATAGTTTTGCAAACAGTAAATTTTATAAAATGACTATATAATAGATATACAGGATTAAACTGAAGCGGTGGCTAGCTATAGAATAAAAACGAATACATTACAAAATCACAGCCCTGTAAGCCATAGTCAATGCAACGCCCAAAGTGACGTCACTCCTAAATTTCTAAAACGTGTTCCGAAAATAAAGAAAGAATTTGGAAGAAATTCAAGATAAGATTTGTATGACTTATCTTACTTATATTAATAACAGTGAAAATTATAATACTACTTAATATTTAATTGTAGTAGTAATTAGATAATTAATTGTATTATCTAGCTTTGTGGGTGTTTCTTCTGATCAAACTGCAAACCAAATTCAAGTGTAAATTTCGTTGATCCAAAATTAAATCTACCAAATGAACTGGATGAGTAGTTATCCCCAACACAACACAATAATACAACAGAAAAAGAATACGATTTACAACTACAAACGTTAAGACATTTGACAAAATCCGATGACAACAACAAACACAACATCAAAACCCAACAAATTAATTTGGGATTTAAAAGTACCAACTTTTTTCGTGAATTATCAATATTATAGCACAGTTAGAACAAAGAGACTTTGTTGTGTGTTATACTATCTCTTTTTCGAAGCTTCTGAAATTGTTAATATCCCATTCGCGTAAAATGATCAATTATTAATAAAAGAGGGACAAAAGATACCAGAGGGACATTCAAAGGTATAGATCGAAAATAAACTGACAACGCCATGGCTAAAAAGAT
This sequence comes from Mytilus edulis, assembly GCF_963676685.1. Classification (NCBI taxonomy): domain Eukaryota; kingdom Metazoa; phylum Mollusca; class Bivalvia; order Mytilida; family Mytilidae; genus Mytilus; species Mytilus edulis. Next base: position 58,349,573 of record NC_092356.1, read on the forward strand.
AGATACAACCGTGATTGTAGTTACTACATAAGAAACATATCCAATAGCATTTGCGAATAAAGTAAACCGCATAAGTTTATATACTTGATCAGAAGAAATAAATTGATACATGTTGTCAGTTTTGAATATGAAATTCTAATATGACGTGCTTCTTTCGCTTTGTAAACAACACCGTGATAAAATTCTCAATATATCTATACTTAGCGCAGACTCAGAGATATACATAATAATGACTGTTACATATACTTCTCACGTAAATCCACATGTATTGGAACCTATTTGTAAACCATTTGCCGATTTTCTTATTTTTTTTAAATTGCAGTTAAAAAAGACAAAATAACTTATTCTAATTCGGATGCATAATAAAAAGAAGTAATGCACAAGAGCTCGGAGAAATCAACAAAATAAAAATAAAATAAAATTCCGCGAAAGTCTTTTAATGTTTTTGACGCATTTAAGTCATTTCAAAACATGACGTCATACAAATGAAAACGCTACAGTTGAACGTTTTCTGAAAGGTGAACCATCGAAATTCGTATAATATTGTATTAAAATTGATTTGTAAGGTAGGTTTTGTTTTATTTTCTATTCTATTGCATTTTTCGCATATTTACTGATTTCAGCAAGTCAACATGGCGGCTCCTTAGTTACAAAATGTCAACTTTGGATTTGACGGTAGCTTACGAGAAAAACATGTAAATTAAAAATGGCAAATGTTGGGTTTGTGAATTTAAAGAATTAAACAGATTTTTTTTCTAGCGGTTATTCACTAAACAATCCATGCAAGCTGCAGATTTTATGAATATTTGAGCTTTATCGAACCGGGAGTAAAAATATAACAGCCACACACACAGCATACCTGCGATCGCTTCAGTTTTTTAATGACCGTATTTGTCCTATTAGAATCGAAATAATTCATGGAAGCCATAGATTGTTGGAAATTTACACATGGCCTGGGCCGTGATATTCGTTAATTTTATCCCTCGCTAACGCTTAGGATAAAATTCGAATATCACGGCCCAGGCCATGTGTAATTTTCCAACAATCTATGGGTTCCATGAATTATTTCTTAATTATAATTTTGTGAAGTCATTTTTGTCGTATGTTGCATGGTGTATTGTTCAAATATACCATACTGTACATTACTCCAGCGGTCTACTGTGATGTCCGATCTAATTAAGATTATTTTGACGAAAATATTGTTTAAACGAAGGTCTTAGGATTTACAATATTCCCATCGTTTTGCAATAACCTGTCAAATCTATGGAACCATGAAATGGCGATGTTTTTGGAAGCTAGTCTTTGTTTTACTCAATGCAACATTTTGCCGACGTATTTTATAGATTGTGTCATTCGTGTCACTCTTGACATCATTTATACCGTTAGTGCTGGCCACAACCTATTTGCTTTTCTGTCAGGTTGCTTTTGTCACAAACTGTCAAGGTCAGTATTTTGCTATCATTGATTGTCCGCATTCTTATGACATAACATGCGATAGTTAACATTTGCATAGCCTTAACGTAAATATTTTTGAGTTATTTAACGTACACAATGTGACTTTCGGAAGCGCATTCGCACCACACACACTGTTGTTTTTTTTTTTAATATTGCTTTCTATGTTTGTGTTATCGCGCAAACCTTTGCAATATCACACAACGCTTTTTCGTGAATTATCAAGATTATAGCACAGTTAGAACAGAGAGACTTTGCTCATGCTAGGTGTAATACAACATGTATCTCTTCTTCACAGCTAGTGAAATTGTAAGTATGCCATTCGAGCAAAATGACCAATTATTAATAAACGATGGAGGAAAGATACACGAGTGACATTGAAACTTATAGATCGAAAATAAACTGACAACGCCATGGCAAAAAAGATACAGACAAACAGACAAACAATAGTACATAAGACCCAACATAGAAAACTAAAGACTAAGCAGCACGAACTCCACCAAAAACTTGGGGTGATATCAGATGATCAGAAAGGGTAAGCAGATCCTGTTCCGCATGTGGCACCCGTCGTGTTCCTTGTGTTATTAAAAACCTGTAAAAGTTCCTATCGGTAGATCCCATTCGTGAAAAGGACACGGGATTGTAGTTACTATATTAGTAACATATCAAATATCATTTGTGTATACAGTATTTTAGTATTCAGTATACGTTTTTATACTTTGAATACATTATACCGCATAAGTTTATACATTTAATGAGAACACATAAATTGATACATATTGTCAGTTTTGAATATGCAATTATACTTTTGTGATGTTATTATTTTTGTATGTGTTGTATTGTTCCAATGTACCATACTGCATATTGCTTTTACCATCGGCATATTATGATGCCCGATCCAATTAAATTTATTTTGACAAACATATTGTTGAGTAGAAAGTCGTAAGATTTAAAATATTCCCATCGTTAAAGCAATAACTTTCATATCAGTGTCACCATGAAATGGCGAAGTTTTGTGCAATGTGGAAACAAAAAGGTTTACTAAAATAACTATGGGTTGTTTTTGGAATTCAACCTTCAATTTTGTTTTACTTCATACGGCATCTTGCATATCCATTTTCATAGATCGTATAATTCTTGTCACTCTTGACATTCTTTACATTCTTGTCATTCTTTTTAAATATAATGAAGGTCACAACCTACTTGCCTTTCTGCCAGGTTGTTTTTGTCACCTTCTTTTAATTTTATTGCTTTATTGAATAAAAATGTCTTGCTTAATGACAAAAGAAAAGGACAGTGTTTTGATATCATTTTTTCTCTGCATTTTTGATAACAAAACACTCGATTCTTCACGCATAGCTTTGCACTTTGCATTATCACACAAAGCTTTGCATAATAAAGCAAACATTTGCGAAATAAACATTTCTTAAATATTTAAGATCATTGGTTAGCAGTTTGAATAAATTTTTGGAAAATTTCATTTTATACATTTATTTTTAATAACTTAAAGGTATCTGGTTTTGTCGAACAAACATTAGTGCTCATACATGTACGATCTCTCTTTGGAACTTTATTGAAATTCGACCGCAGATTTCATTATATCAAAATACCGTGAAATAATGCTTATAACATTATTTCATTATGAAATAGTGTCTTTCCCGGTGATATTTGTCTTATTGTCCAAGCTAACATTTAACTATGAAATTCGATCCATATTAATATTCATTTATCAAATAATGTCTTCAAGGAGGTCTCCTCCTTCATGAATACATGAGAAAATTTCTTAAATATATTCCATGAAAAGTATGTGGCTATATAAAATGTTGTATCAAATTATTCTTATCCGAGGTAAACAAGCATGATATTTTTTTAAAACTTATGTCTAACAATAGCTGCAAAAAATGTATAATATATATATTTTAAGAATTCACTCATCGTTTAAGGCCATATGGTGACCTGTAGTTGTCAACTGCTAAAGGAATGTCAGTTAGCTATGTAGAATTAATGGTTGTGTCAACGGCGAAAAAATTAATAATGCTTTAAAGAAGTCATCACTATACTGTAAATTTATACCAGGTTTAATAAGACAAACAAGAACCGAGACGTGCTTCCCGTTGCGTTGTTAAGATTGTCTCTTTCTGTTGAACGGGAAGTTTTGTTCTTTGGAGGAACACGCCGCCTTCCATACTAAGCCATCATAATCCGTATTTCCCTCCCTAAACTCAATGATGTTTAAGGTTCAATTAAAATAACACAATTTCAGGTTTTTCCTGCGGGATTATAAAAGTAAGCACAAAGTATTATCTATAGAAGTATTTCCATTAATTTCTCAATTATGAGCACACTGCAACTTGGAAGTCAATCGTTGTTTCGTCTTTTTTTCAGTTTGAAGAACTAGTAGTGGAGTTCGGTAAACAATCATCGTATGTTATTGGATCCTGATCTTATTGTTTTGAAAGACATTCACTCTTTGTTTGTACCTCATGTTACGTGGAAAGTTTCACTAAATCACTCACTGATGCGTCAAGTTACGTCCACGTATTTCATTGTCTTTCGAACATTGTTTGAGAAGACTAATTGTGATATATATCAGTGCTCATTTTATTAGGAAAATGTCAAGTACCCCTGTAATTCGACCACATACATCTTAACCTACAATTCGGCCTTCAACATCATTATATCTTTAAATCACAACTATATTGGTTATAAAAATAACCTGACTTTTCAAAATGACTGGATCCACGTCTGAAAAGAACAACAGAGGAAAATTGCGTTACTCCTTTAAAAAGTAAAATAGCAAAAATACCGAGCTCGGAGGAAAATTCAAAACAAAAAAGTCCATAATCAAATGGCAAAATCAAAAGCTCAAACAAATTAAATGAATGGAGAACAACTGTCATATTCCTGACTTAAGCTTGGTACACCCATTTTCTTATGCATACATGGAAGTTTAAACCTGGATTTATAGCAATCTAACATCTCACGTATATGACAGTCGCATAAAATTCCATTATATTGGTAAAGATATGTGTACAAAACAAAGACAAACAAACCGTTTTTAGATGGTGACGTTCCCTTGTCACCATCTTACGGTGTTTATATATCTCAACTTGTACGATTCGCTCGTGTATGTAACAAAGTTTTAGATGTTAACGAGAGAAATTTATGTATTACTGAAAAATTATTACACCAGGGTTTTCGATATCACAAACTAGTCAAAACATTTACTAAATTTTATCATCGGTATAAAGACATCATTCGTAAATATAGCTCAACATGCAGACTTCTAATACGTTCAGGTATTTCACATCCATTTTTTTATGGAAATATTCTTTATAAAGCACAAAGGTGTCAGTATTCACCTCAGAAACTTACAAAACCTTTGAATAGACTTATTAAGAAGGGATAAAAAATTATAATTACGATACTGTTGTCAAGTCATTAAAGATTGCATATTTTGGCGTTAATATTGAGTCACTGATAAGGTCTTTGCATCGGAACTAAACACATTTATTCTAAAAACAGTTGTTGGCATGACACGGGTTATGTTCTTCTCATATATGTTATGATGGTATGATACTAAACCCCTAACGGGAAGGATTGTGCCTGATGTTCATATGATGAAATCATAATCTTTCAGTCAGTTTAATTGAAGTCTGGAGCTGGCATGTCAATTAACTGCTAGTAGTCTGTTGTTATTTATGTATTATTGTCATTTTGTTTATTTTCTTTTGTTACATCTTCTGACAGAAGACTCGGACTTCTCTTGAACTGGATTTTAATGTGCGTATTGTTATGCGTTTACTTTTCTGCATTGGTTAGAGGTATAGGGGGAGGGTTGAGATCTCACAAACATGTTTAACCCCGCCGCATTTTTGCGCCTGTCCCAAGTCAGGAGCCTCTGGCCTTTTTTAGTCTTGTATTATTTTAATTTTAGTTTCTTGTGTACAATTTGGAAATTAGTATGGCGTTCATTATCACTGGACTAGTATATATTTGTTTAGGGGCCAGCTGAAGGACGCCTCCGGGTGCGGGAATTTCTCGCTACATTGAAGACCTGTTGGTGACCCTCTGCTGTTGTTTTTTATTTGGTCGGGTTGTTGTCTCTTTGACACATTCCCCATTTCCATTCTCAATTTTATTATAGGTAGAAATATCAAAAATAAGGGAACAGCAGTCAATATTGTGTTTTAATCCAAATCACTATAAAAACAAACAAGTATGCCAACAAAGAAACAAAAAAAGGCATACATGCGATCCAGTATAAACATTTAAAAATAATTTTAAAAGTTTGAAATAGTTATCACTTTGTCTTAATTTGGAGAACTTCTTTTTATGTTTTTGTTAGTTTGATATTTTTTTCATCGTGACATTAGCCACAGTAAAATACGCAACCTTTATCATAACAAAGTCTGTCAATAAATTAGCAAGTAGGTATATTTAAGTTCGTTTTATTTTTGTCACCTATTCCTGTCCATGTAGAAAGAGTTATTTACTGTTATGCGCTGATTTCAGTATTCTATCAAAACGTTTTGAAATTATTTAGTTACGTATGTATTAATTCATTTTTTTCTCGAATGCAGTGATCAAAATTTCAAAGTACAGTAAATGGGCTGACTTTGGTAAAATTTCGCATACTACGCGTGTTGAACTATAACTGAAAATCGAAAAAAAATAAGGCATTTATCTCTTGTTTTCTGAAATATTACAGATTGAATTTCTTTCAAAATAGGTGAATAAGTGTATAGAAAGCACATAGAATCAACGAAAAACGTTCTTAAAGTTGCCTTAAAATGATAAACTTTCTAATTTCAGATCCATAGAATTTATTTGGAAAACTATCTAAAAGACAGACAATATCAATAATATGGTGAGACAACTCTCCATTACAGACCAAATGCCATACAACGTCAGCAACTATGGTTTAGTGAACGGCTTTCAACAACAATCAAAGCCTATACAGCATAGCAACCTATAAAAGACTCTGATATGACAGATGTAAAAGAATTCAAACCAGATCTAGAAAACTGACGGTCAGATTAGTGTACAAAACCATAAACGAAAACGTTATGATATACAGCATCGAACGACAACTATTGAATTACAGGCTTCTGACATACGACAGACTAAATTCAGAATGTAGCTCCAAACGCTCCACTATTGAAGTTGTGCTTGATTCCTACTTACCAAGTTATCTACACGTTGATGAACCCTTACAATACATATCGGAGGGATATGTGGATGGCCTGTTGCAAGGCAATATTCATACTCTCTGTGGTTGTAAAAGTGGTATTTATCGATCTTTTAAATACATTTATTTTCTTTAAAAAAAAATACCAATTCAACACATTAGTTTTTGTACTTTGTCCTGATTGTTTCGATCTAATGAGATAATTCTTTTTATATGTTGTTCTTATAGAGTATGTTGGAATGCTACACGACAGTCCCATGTAAGGGGTACTATTGGCTGGCCCAGAAGCATGTTTAACCTCGCCACTTTATGCACGTTCCTGTCTCCATCATGAGCCTGTGATTCAGTGGTTTTCGTATGTTTGTTGTTGTATATCATATTTGTTTTTCGTTATTACCGACTCCTAGGAGTCGATATTAAGAATTCAACGATGGACAGTTAGTACGTGAATTTTTCTTGCTACCTGATTGGAAGATATTACGAGAAGTGAATAATCAAATTTTATTGATTGGTTAGGACAATCCAAACCTAGTAAATGTCCTTCAATCCCGTAGAGTATCGGATTTGTCCTCTCTATTTTAGCAATTAGATTTTGCCTGGTCATTAATCATGCATATTCATGATATTGGTACACAGGTAACTTTTATCTATAAATAGTCGAATCTTCTGGAGTTTCGTAAACAACAACGTTAAACGATATATACTACTTAACGTGTGACCTCACGTGTGTGGTAAAATTTGTTGATTGATGCACGTGGCTATTCTAGTAAATGAATTAATCTGCAAAGCGAGAGCACTTTCCATTTTCATCAGCTAAGAGGCGACTAGCCCTTTTTGAAAGGCTAATGCTTGTTGGTGTGTACTGTACATGCATCATACTTTAAGGTTTCTGTTCGATTTGTTTTACATCTGTCATTTATGTGCCTTTCGTAGCTTTCTATGTGGTATGGGTTTTACTGATGATTGCATGGAGGCCGTACAGTGACCTATAGTAGCTTGTTAACTTTCTTCGTCATGTGCATGGTCCCTGGTGGATAGTTGTCTCATGGGCAATCATAGTACATACCTTCATCCTGATTACTCTACCATACCTCGCAGTTCTATGAGTGGCCGTTCGTGTCAGTGGCGGTATGAACATACTGTATGAAATTTTCAACGCGTTGGTTTTTATTATCAACGGTTTGGTTTTTGCTTTCAACGCGTTGGTTTTTATTATCAACGCGTTGGTTTTTACTTTCAACGCGTTGGTTTTCAATTCCATACCGTAAGTTTTTCATTTCATACCGTAAGTTTTTCATTCTATACCGTAAGTTTTGTACTTTTGTCAACCAATCAAAATGATTGTTACAAAGTATTTTCTAAATATATCTAGTCGTCATCTAACTATTCATAGAGCCTCTGGAGTTTTCTTAAGATTGGCGGTAAAGTATAAATATTGCTGAATTGTCCGCAGCCCGTCTGCAAATGTTTACAAGTTGCTTTCTTTAAAAAAAAAAAGAAATGCAATCGTAAACCCAGATGTTTGTTTGGCATTAAATATTTCTAATTGTTTTAATAAAGATGCATTGTGTAACTGTTAGAGAATTAGAAACTGACATTGATTGTTTACTTAAAGAAACTATATACTGTTCAATGTGGGGTGAAATATTCTTTTTGAAGGAATCATTGTTAAAGGAATATTTTTTGTTTCTCTTCTCTCTCCCGAAAGACAGCATGTTAAGTCACCACTACTGGATGTTCCATTCTACGGTGCTGGTTTTTGTTTTAGATAAGAATTAGTTTTTACGCTAAAGTTCAAATGCAAATGTAAAGAAATTTAATCAATCAATGATTTTTTGTGTTTAAGAAATGCAATACGTGAACTTGTAAAAATGATGTTTTTATTGAAATTTGAGATTTGTTCATGGTTATTTGAACAATGGCTTGGTATTGGTCATCATTAAGATTCTTACATCTGCTGTGTAAGGTTTTTATGATGCTGAGGGAATAGAGAATTGGTAGTTTGGAGTTGTGTGATTTGTGCTCTTAGAAGTTTTGGATGACAAACCTTTTTTGTTCAAAAACAAATACTTTTTAAAACCTTTCACTCGCTTTGAAGATATTTTCCGAATTTCCCTTTTTATTTTGATGTTTTCTTATATTTTAAATTGTGAGTCATAAAAAAAGGCCTGCAAGTTTGATTTTAAATAATTTTTATAATTTGAATTGCACTGTATCATCTTCACCTTGTTGACCGAAAACAATTCATTAAGAAACCTAGACAAAACAGTTACACCTTGTACTTACAAATAAACAAACAAAATTGAAAACAACCAAAAAAATTAACATGGTCAAACCTGAAATTGCCACTGAATACTCATCACCTAAAGGCCAAACCTGCTGTAAGGTGTTCTTTTTCTTTTTTTTTATCTGAACACGTGTTTTTCATTAACTTTTTTAAAAAGAGTTTCTTTTACATGGTAAATAAAATTGAGAATGGAAATGGGGAATCTGTCAAAGAGACAACAACCCGACCAAATAAAAAACAACAACAGAGGGTCACCAACAGGTCTTCAATGTAGCGAGAAATTCCCGCACCGGGAGGCGTCTTTCAGCTGGCCCCTAAACAAATATATACTAGTCCAGTGATAATGAACGCCATACTAATTTCCAAATTGTACACAAGAAACTAAAATTAAAATAATACAAGACTAACAAAGGCCAGAGGCTCCTGACTTGGGACAGGCGCAAAAATGCGGCGGGGTTAAACATGTTTGTGAGATCTCAACCCTCCCCCTATACCTCTAACCAATGTAGAAAAGTAAACGCATAACAATACGCACATTAAAATTCAGTTCAAGAAAAGTCCGAGTCTGATGTCAGAAGATGTAACCAAAGAAAATAAACAAAATGACAATAATACATAAATAACAACAGACTACTAGCAGTTAACTGACATGTCAGCTCCAGACTTTAATTAAACTGACTGAAAGATTATGATTTCATCATCTGAACATCAGGCACAATCCTTCCCGTTAGGGGTTTAGTGTCATACCATCATAACATATATGAGAAGAACATAACCCGTGTCATGACAACAACTGTTTTAGAATAAATGTGTTTAGTTCCGATTCAAAGACCTTATCAGTGACTCAATATTAACGCCAAAATATGCAATCTTTAATGACTTGACAACAGTATCGTAATTATATCCCTTCTTAAAAAGTCTATTCAAAGGTTTTGTAAGTTTCTGAGGTGAATACTGACACCTTTGTGCTTTATAAAGAATATTTCCATAAAAAATTGGATGTGAAATACCTGAACGTATTAGAAGTCTGCATGTTGAGCTATATTTACGAATGATGTCTTTATACCGATGATAAAATTTAGTAAATGTTTTGACTAGTTTGTGATATCGAAAACCCTGGTGTAATAATTTTTCAGTAATACATAAATTTCTCTCGTTAAAATCTTAAACATTGTTACATACACGAGCGAATCGTACAAGTTGATATATATAAACACCGTAAGATGGTGATAAGAGAACGTCACCATCTAAAAACGGATAATTAACGATAGGAAATGAAAAATCATCCCTTTTATCAAAAATTTTAGTATTCAGCTTTCCATTAGTGATATAGATATCAAGATCGAGAAAAGGGCATTGGTCATTGTTAGTATTAGCTTTATCTAAAGTAAGTTCAACAGGATAAATTTCATTAATATACATACTGAAGTCGTCATTATTGAGAGCCAAAATATCATCCAAATATCTAAAAGTATTATTAAATTTGTTTATCAGATGTTGTTTCGATGGGTTTTTGCTTATTTTTGTCATAAATTGTAACTCATAACAATACAAAACAGGTCCGCAATAAGTGGTGCACAGTTAGTCCCCATTGGAATTCCGATAATCTGACGATATACGGAATCCCCAAAGCGAACAAAAATGTTATCTAGTAAAAATTCAAGGGCATATATAGTATCAAAGCATGTCCAATTAACATAGTTTTTTTGTTTATTGCTACTAAAAAATGACCTAAAAGAGTTTGAACATATATATTCACATTCTGATTTTTTGAATGCCCATTTAATTAGGTGTGTGAATTTTTTCTTAATGAGAATGTGAGGCAATGTGGTATACAGGGTAGAAAAATCAAAACTTTGAACAGATTCAAAATCACCAATATAAGCATGCAATTTATCAAGTATTTCCAACGAGTTCTTGACACTCCAAAAGTAATTTATTCCACTATTTTCGAAGGCCTTATTTGAACAATTTATTATCAGGTCTTTAATTGTACCAAGTGTGCTGGTAAGAAGAATAGACAATTTAGTAGTTGAACAATGGCTTGAAGACGAAATAAATCTATATTTGTAAGGGGTTTTGTGTAGCTTCGGAAGCCAATACATAGTTGGGACTTTCATTGTATTTGGCTCTGCTTGTAAAGCGGTGGCTAAAAGTTTATGTTTGTTACAGATTTCGTATTCTGAAAATGGAGTCAGTTGGAATGTTGGTGAATTGGTGATTTCCTTTTTCAGAACCTCAATGTAAAATTAACGTCAAACAATAATAATATTATTAGCAGCTATATCGGCCGGGACAAAAACAAATTCCTTTGCTAGTTCTTTTAGTTTATGTTTGATACGAGAAATAGGTTTATTGTGGTTATTGTTAATAGTAAAATGCTCTATAAAATGTTGAATACGTATATCAACTATCTTCAGTACTGAATTAAAAAAAGAGTCCAAAGATTTTTTGTCAGCTTTTTCCCGTTAAAGTTCACTTCTGTCGTATGGTATGTATGTTAATTCTTTTAAACCAGGTGTATAAATAAGCACATGTCCAAAGTCAGAAGCATGTTGTTAAATGAATGTATTTTTTGGTGCAGTGCATATTTCCTTTATGTTTCTGGTTTGAAGTGATATTGGATTTGTATTTTTCTGTTTAAATTGTTTGATAAAAGTGTGTTTGTGCCCTGGATGCAGTCTGACGTGAGCCAAGCCTTTGTGTTGAATGCTATCTCATAACCTATAATTGCTTACGTTGACCACACTGTGTCTTGATAGAGAGTTATCTCATTTGTATTCCTACCACATTTAAAGATTCAGATTCAATATTTTATTATAGTCTCACCACATACAACATAAAATGAGATTCCCATACATAGATTTAAAAAAAACAACATTAAAACATTTGCATTGCATGCACCAATCTTAAAAACCAATTTTGAAAGATATTCCCTCTGACATTTGACAAATCCATTAGATTAATTTAAATATTGAAATTGAACTGAAGTTGCCTTGTAGATTTCTTATATATATATATATTGACAAGTTGCTTTCTTTAAAAAAGAAAAGTAATACGTGAATATAAGACCTTTGACTGCCGGGTCACCAAAAGATTGTTGCTGAATTTGTATTTGCTTTTGGAATTGAAATAATTGACTGTGATTAGGCAGCCACCATTTGATTTTCTGGGGGGGGGGGTGGGGGGGGGGTGGTGAAACAAACAATTTTTTTTTCTCAGAATCAAAAACAAATTATTTTTTTCTCCAAAAACTGGAAACAAACTTTTTTTTCCAAAAAAAAACATAGCCCCCCCCCCCCCCCACCCCCAGAAAATCAAATGTTTGCTGCCTTAGAAGAAGTCAGTTGAAAGAGTATATTTACATCTACTATTTGAATATACATTTAAAGCAAAACTATTTTATTTAGTACTTGGGAATGTACATAATTTTCCCGATGATAACCGGCTTTATCAAATCCCAATTTCTACAAACTTGATGACTTATGCAAATTGCACAAACCAATCGCAATGTCAATTTATGCACTCAGTTTGCTTAATAATCTAAAATTCTGCATTCTATATCATATCTTTATATTTTGTTTCTTGCATGGACCTTCATGTTCTCAACTCGTTATTAAAATTGTGTGTACTCATGGTAGATGTTAATTGTATAGATAAGTCTAAAGTCCAATTTCCATGTGCAAAGAAACCTGTGCAATTTAACTGATTAGGACATTTTATTAAGAGACTTTTTTTGGTTAAAGGATTTCCTGATTTTTCTTATTGGGAGTTTGGGATAGAACAGTGTAGTTCTGAATTAAACTCATACAGTGGGGAAATCTCGTATAATTAGTTGTTTAGAAAGATAGACCATTGCACGTGGATTTCAAACATTTAGCTATCTCATTTTTTTTGGTCAAAATCGGACATACAACACTATAAGATTCTCATGTGTCTGTTGATTAAACGCTTAAAATCTCTGTCCGTCAATCCGTCATGTAATTGCTAATTAATTTCTATAAAAATTTGAATTCATTTTTTTAATACATTTTATTTATTCACTCACTTTTTCTAGTTACAATTTGAGGTGAAATATTGCTGAAAAACTTTTCGCTTTCGAATATGGAATAGATATGATGCAATCGGATTTAATAAGTTTTATCATTAGCCTTTAACTTAAATGTTTGAACGTCTTTATAAAAAAAGATATAAGATATCTTCGTCATCTATTATCACTATATGACACATGCGCATTGGAAAAAAACTCGGTTTCTTATAAAATATATGACTGTTTACATTACTTAGCTTAACACTTAGTAACCGTGATGATTCCGCCAGCAGGTTTCGAAGCGTCCTTAGCACTTTTACCATTGGCAGGAATTGGTATTCTTGTGAATCTGGTTTACATATGGATAACCACAAAGACTAACGAACGACGAGTTCTCACTGATGCTAGCATAATAAGTGCATGTGTTGCTTACACTCTTAGTGGTGTACAACTGTTCATGAGATCAGTCCTTAGCCTTCAAGGACGAATGGCACACTCTGATACATTTGTTGTTTTTGGTAAGTAATTGTACAAAATTTAACTTTTTTTCAACTTAGTTTGCAATTTATTTTTAAAAGAAAATGAGTCTCCGTATCTTTCGAGTTCTCTTATCCATTCTAAGTATACTATTTTTCTATATACTTCTGTGAAATTGAAAATTTGACATCTTCGATACTTCGAAAACCATTGTCTATAGTGTTGAAGAATGAATTGATTCGTTGATGTCTTTTGGCATTTTTGCATTAAAAGGGTGCTGTTTCATTTGAGGTATATTCGTATAAACTATCTGACTCTTCATGTATATCACACTTGGTTTGAATTCCTAACGAGTTTTCAAATACTGTTTATAACGCCTGCTTGTACCAGGAATTAGCGAACAATTTGGATTCAAAAAAAATAAAATATAAACCCATTGATTGTGAAAAAGAACATTGAAACAAACACTATTTTTTTCTGAAATAGATACATAAAAATATGGTGACCCCACAAGAACTGCTTATCATTATTCTAAAAATGCAGACAGGTTGGGAATTAATCCTTATCTGCCTTGTGGTCTGAACTAATACTAAAAGTGTTAATCAACGTGTTTGTTATTTTTGTAGATACTGCTGCATTCTTGTTGGATGGATTATATCTATGGAGTCACCTGATCTTGAATACGTTTCGATTCATAGTTCTCAAAGATCTTCACACACCACAAAACCGTAACTCTCGCTCCGACCAATCAAACAGATGTCTTCTGGTCGCAGTAGTGTTTGTAATGCTTTCGTCTATTGGCTATGGAATACAGATGGGCACTCTAAATGTGACGTACACAAAGAACGTCCCTATCACGATACAAATCTTCCATGGAATAGTCATAGAACTTCCATACTGTTTTATTGTCTGTTTCAGTACAGTTGTACTGATAAAACTCATTAATGGATTCTGGAACACACGAATCGCTATCGGAGTATCGATAAGGCCCCCTAGCATTACTGTCCGAAGAGCTGATTTGTTGAGACAGTTTTTAAAGTTACTCGTCTTTCAAATCTTTTTCTTCGTTATTCCGGCTGCCTTCGTTTACTGGATTGAACTAAGGGCTATACATACCATACAACAACAAGAGTTAGAGCAGACAATCGTAGACTTGTTTTGGATCACAAAAATTCTACTTGTTATATTTAACCCAATCACCTTTGGTATTCTACTCCAGCCGCGCAGAAAATTCTTGGGATCTTTCCTCGACGTCAAAAGAATTTCAAAGGCTTGGAGATCTCGCAATACCAACACAAACACACATGAGAGAGAAGTTACCTTGTCTACAGTTTCAGAGCCAACATCTCAAGGGCGACATTCACATGCAGAAAACGTGGTAATAAACGCTATAATTTTACCAGAGCAACCAAGGTCCATCAGTCTTATCCCGTGTGTATTCGTCAGGGAATCTAGAATGGAAGATGACGGATTTCCGGGAATAATTAGATCTTTTAGACGTCAGTCGCCCAATACACGTTCACTCAAATTAAGTGTTACAAGTGCCTCATCTGCTTCAACATGTTATGTTCCAGTAACCAGAATACCTAGTATTACATCTATTGCCGCTAATAATTATATGACACCCAAAACATCTACAAACAGTAAACGAAGACAACAAAGATCGATTTCTTTTTTCACAGGTTCAGATAGTAACAAAACGCATGATTATGAATCGGATCAATCCGATATGCTTTCTTTCTTTTAAGATGCATCGTGAATTGTGTATATATAGTTGTTCTACTGTAAAACATTTAAACAGTCGTGACCATGTGACTGCAGGAATCTTAAATAATGCCAGATTGGTGTTTAGTCCTCTCTTTTCGACAATGGTCAAAGACAGTATGATGTACTGTTTCTGCATTAAATACTGTCCTTTTTTCGGTAACTATATTTAGAGTCATCATGAATATAGTATGAGTTTTCTGCCGTGTATAAACTTCATTGATGATCCTATGAATGGATCTGTCGTATAGTAATCACTTGTTAAGACATACTTATCAAATAATTTAATTCTGTGACTGCATCTTACGATACTTTACGAAAGATAATTTAGATAATCTGTATTCAATTCCATTTTTATGCCTTATATATCACGTACTGTGATACAAATGTAGATTCTACTGACGATGAAAGGTAACATCTGGTCACCGAAAGTTGAACTTTTAGTTCAGTCTGGTTGAACGAGTGGTCTAGAGCGCGTAAGTTGACGGCAACATATAGTCAATACTGGCACACTATTTTCTACATTAACTACATAGACAAAACTACAACAATACCATTTATGTTTCTCAATTAATCACCAAATCCAAAGTTCTGTTTCTTAATTTTTTGTCTTTATGATGTAAACCATATTTATATTGTTTTGTCCGTGTTTTTTTTTTTTCACTAGAAATCTGTCAATTAATATTGTTAAATTGTAATGCACTGTGTTTAAATATTTCATTGAAAATGGCTTTTTTCGTAATTAGTGTGTTTATCATTCTTAAAACATCTGATTACATGCATTGATTGTTTCTTGAAAACAATCAGGCATGATTGAAAGTAGTACAGCATCTTCCATGTTCGTTACATTGCCTTTGAAAAATATCCGACAACACGATGATGTGTTATCACTAAATGAACTTTTGCTGGTATATTTATTCGCATTGCAACGTTTAAACTGTGAAGGAAACAATTGTTGTAAAGAACACATTGTTTTTCTTTAATATTTTGTATCAAAATTGGGATGGAATATATATGCATAACTGATATTTGGTTTTGTTTATTATGTTTTGTTTATTTTTAATCTGTTATATTATCTAATAAAGAAAAAAGTAAAATAAATATTTCTTTTATTATTGTCATAAGCCAAATATCTAGAATCTCATTTATACAATCGCCGCATGTAGTGTAGTGGTAGTCGTTAGTTGATGTTTGTCATACTTGTTTTTCGTAAATTGTTACAAATAATGCCATTTGTTTTCTCAATTGAATTGTTTCTTATTTTGTCATATCAGGGTCTTTTATAGCCGACCAGACGGTATGGAAGAGGGGCGAAAGATACCAGATGAACAGTCAAACTTATAGATCGAAAATAAACTGACAACGCCATGGCTAACAAAGAAAAAGACAAACAGACAAATAATTGCAAACAAGACCCAACATAGAAAACTAAAGACTAATCAACACTAACCCCACCAAAACCTGGGGTGATCTCATGTGTTCCGGAAGGGTAAGAAGATCCTGCTCCACATGTGGGTTTTTCTCATTGTTGAAGGCAATAATTTTGCCTATTATTGCTTACATCTACTTCATGTAAACTTTGGGGGTTATCTTATTGGCAATCATACCATATATCCTTATTTTTATACTTAAATTACATTATGGCAGTAGAAAGACGAAACAATAGTGTGTATCTTGTATAACATGTAATATTGAACAATGATGTACGTATTATATCACTGTTCAGGCTTAAAGGTCACCTTGTTATCACTTACTTATAACGACATATGAAAAAATACAAAATGACATCTTTAGCGCTAAGTAATTACTTTTTTTTCTAGCGCACTCGATGCCTATGGTAGAAATAACTATAAATGTATTTGACGTAATTTAGAGTGAAAAGTTCAATCACATTCATTTTGATCATATATCCATGAAACTGTTTGCTTTGATTGGTGTGCACTCTTTGAGATGAAATGTGAATTTATAAATGTGCAACCTTGGTAAGAACTGATAATCAATAATATTGATTTTAATCGAAATCAAGATAGAAATGAATATTTACCTCACAAAATGAAATATGTGTAAAAACTGTCTTGCGAACTAATTTAACCTTCCAGCCGAAATGTACAGTGTGTTCTCTTCGAAAATCTCGTGCAAATTCCAATATGACCGACATGAAACAACGATCTTTTTTTAATGCTTAACATGAATTACCAAAGTTTATATTACTTAGTTTGATATTTACACAAAAAAAAGTCATATGCGCAGGAACTATTTTATCTTATATGCGTACTACTTGAAAAACTATTTTGTTTGTTTTATATATATGAAACGTCGCACGATACTGGTGTCACCTCACGTTACACGCTTGAAGACGTTCTAGCCAAAACAAAAAAATTAATTTAGAATGCATATTTTGGCTTTCTAAAATAAATATTGACGAATTTTTTTAGTGAAATACGTTAAGAAATTTGGAGCCATGCTTTTCTTAGATAATAGATACTAAGCTTTTTATTAGCAAATTAAGAATTAAAATGTAAATGAAATTGAATCATTTGAATAGTAAACATTTGCATTACAAAATCAATCATAATATCATTCCTTTTTAATAAACTACGAACTGCAAATGCACTCATTTATACAATCCACAACAATGTCGAGGCGATTGGACTACGGTATTAAGCATGAAAGTGTCATTGAGTTCTGAACAAATATATACAAGTAAAGGGAATCAGCGGGATCAGTAGCTGTTTTTCTTTCTATTAATTTGTATTGTAGCAGATGGGAGTGTCGAACATAATAAAGTCTGGAAAACACTTCAGTTCCGAGAGGAAATCTTGCCGTCTAATGAATTGATAGAGATTTTACCTAAAACATTTAAAGTTTTCTTCACAAGTAACCAAAAAATAGCCGTATTCCGAATCGTCTGTGAAAACTGCAATGATGACGATTAGACGTAGCATTTGTATACTGTACATGTTACATACATGTAACGTCAAAATCGCATATGGGGACATTGCATCGGACCTTATAGTTGTATCTGATATCTCGTAGTTTAGATTAAATTTATGGGAAATTATTATCAAAATAGAGAGATTTTTTTGTACTTTTATCCCCTATACTTTTTTGAATGTAGCGAATAAAGCACTGTATAAAGAATATCATGAAAAAAACAGAAAAACTTAACCCTATGTCAAACGGACATTGTTATTCAACTCGAATAAAAAAGAAATTATTTTCAAAACAGCTGATTATTGCATGAGGTGAAAGTGTGAGCTTTGTACAAAATACTAGTATAAGAATTATTCACTTACGGCATGGTGATTGCTCTGTTTTCACCTTATTTAGAAAAATGACGGCAATTTTTCGTGCATGGGACACATCATTTGTGTCATATTTATCCTTTTTTCAAAATGCAGTCTTTTCAAAGAAAGAAACCGACATTACGCCATCGACCAATTATGAAGTGCTTGTTCTAGACAAAACATTTATATCGGTTGGTGGAATTTTATATATATTTTTTACGATATTTTGAATTTTCCAAAATTTAAAGTGTAATGCGGGACAAGGAAATAATATTCACAAATGAAGGTTTTATTGATTTTTACTTAATGAAAACAATCTGTTACATATACAAAATTGCATTATTCGGAATGTAGATTTTAAAAGCTTTAAAATGATGTATATCACTTTAGCACATCAATTTTAATGTTTATAAATAAATGGCAGGAATGTGTCTTGTCCACGATTTCACCAAAATAACACCAGTATCGTGCGACGTTTCCTAGATACATACCAAAATCGATTATGCTCTTTAATACCGGGCCCAATTTGGTCGTGTTGCAGCTAATAGAATCTGTACAAATTATTTGTGTCAAGAATTCCACTCAAGCCGGTACATGTATTAGGGTAAGTCTTAAACTTGCACTGAGATGAGGATTTTTTTTTCGTTCCGTGTTGAACGCCCAACTGTTACTCTGAGATGAAGAACAGAAATATTCTTTTTACAAGTGTATCCTTTGCTATACTCATACCGATTTTCTGTCATGGACGGATACCTAAAATCCTTTGTTTTTCCTATTATTTCTTATTCCTAGTTATACGATTCATATAATATGTATTTATATTGCTATGCCACAGATAATCAAAACAAATAAATACAAAAATAAATTAAAAATTATTTCAGCAAAAGAAAACAATTTGAGAAAATGGAAAGGCGATAAGTTCATTGTATTCTTCACGCATGTATACAATAAGTGGTTATGCAAAGATATTCTATGTAACAAACTGAAATAGTGTCATTCGTTCGTTAACAGCTGCATATTTTTTTTTTATCAACAGTACAAACGCCGATAATGGAACCACATTCATTTAGCGTTATTTAATGGAACGAATGAACAGTTCGAATGGTCACTATGTTATTTAATTGAACGAATGAACAGTTCGAATGGTCACTATGTTATTTAATTGAACGAATGAACAGTTCGAATGGTCACTATGTTATTTAATTGAACGAATGAACAGTTCGAATGGTCACTATGTTATTTAATGACAAGACTCGAGACTTTAGTAAAGCTATTGTTATTTGTTGTTGTCAATTATGAAATTAAACCTTATTTTTTTCCGAAATATGATCGTCTTTTTTAAAAATCAATATTATTCGCCTTTGTTTTAATTTGAAAAGTAAAAAGTATAGTTTGAATAAGTACAATAACTATGTTGTTAAAGAGTTTAATCGCCTATAATTTGATATCTTAACTGTGCAAACAAATACTTTCTATTGAATCGGATTTGGAACATTCACCCAGTGCATATTGTACAGCTTAACGTAATCTTAAATTAAATTAATTGATCAAGTTCAATTTTAAAACTGTGGTGATTTTTTACATGTTCAAAATTATGGAAAAGACACTTTACGTTATTTATACAGGGATTTAAAACAATAATTACAGTGAAAGACTTAGACTTGAAACAATTCCTGAAAGTGTTCTTCTGTTAATGAATTTAAATTGTCTACTGGGGCGACGTAACACTATCATTTCATATACACGAACAGAAACATATCAACCAGTGTGTAGTTGTGTCAATGAAACATTGATTTTATATAAAGATGGATAATATGTCTTTTTACGAACAGTACCCGACAAAGAGTTCGAATCATTTAGTGCGTTCGTTGCCTAGCTCTAGAATAAGCTTTGCTGCTGGAACCAGATTCACAAACAGGTATGACAGGCGTATGTCTGACTTTATAAAAAAATCAACATACAACATTAAACCAGTAAAGAAAGAAAGGGACTCCTTGTTACGGTACCGGGCCCCCGCCGCTACAATTCCAGTAGGTCCTTACCAGTCGGTAACGAAGCTAGATTACACATACCCCAGTGACGATCTGTTAAAAGCAATGAATCCGCAACCAAAATGGATATATCGAAGTAAAAGCGACGCTGGAATCGGACGGCTTGTAGATACTGACTATCAGTATTTTAATAGTAGACGGGGCAGTACAATGACTGGTGAAATAAGCGAACAACGATGTGAAAGTGAAGCAAGTGGTAGGAAAACTGCGTCAAGCAGACCTGAGGATAATCAGTCGGTTTCCAAGGACAATATAGTGTTATTAGATTATTCGGGGGTTTCTAAAGAAAGCAAGCAGTTTCCGAATGACAAGGAAGACAATTATTATGCTTTTTATAAACCACTTGTAGGAGACTGTAGAGATCGTTACATTGAAAATGCATATATAAAACGGGCTGTTGAGGGTAATATCATCCCATTTCAAATCGAAAGTACAAATATCAACCAAGAAAAACGTCATTTTGTGCCGAGACAAATTAGATTTACTGACACGTTGAATAAAGGTGCGGTGGCTAGACCAAATAGCATAGCGAAGATGCCGTCAAAACTCCCAGGTCTGATCAAATACAACACGTCAGACAATTTTCTTGTTGGAAAGACAAATCATGTTCAGCAACCCCAGACAACAGCTAGAGTAACCCTGTATCATAAACCACCAGCTGCCATAACTCTTGATAACGACATGATGAGAACATACGATAAACAAGCAAAGTTAAGAGAAATGATACAGAAATAGTTACTTTGGTATAATGCAGATGCTTTCGTGCAAAAATGTTGTTGTAAATAAGGAATATGATTTGGCCTTTTCTCATATTTTAATTGGACAAAAATTGAACATGAAGAAATAAAATATCCACTGTACAATACGCAAATATGTCTTCTGAATAATGTGTTCAAAAGTAAAAAGGTGTAAAATATCTGAATATTTTGGTGCCCGTATGTTATACAATGTATTGTTCATTTAAAAAATAAATATAATATATCTCCCGGTTTTTGTTGGTTCGCCTTCAGAACATAATATAACGTTATTTAAACTGTAATGGTGACAATTGGCACTCTCAGAATTCAAAATGTATGGTGCTGCAGCATTTTCGAAAACGTGCACCAAAACGTTGTGATTGAATAACAACGTTCAAAATAATGGAAATTCAACCAATGACGATGTTTTGTTTTCATTTTGGTGTATGAACAAGTTGTCTACAACTGCTAAATGACTGTATAGCCCTAATTAAAGAAATATTATTATTATAATGATCAAAGATTTGTATATTAAAATTGTATTATACCAATCCTTATTATGATGGGGTTCCTGTTATTCAGTTTTTCTGATCGACCTTCGTCAATAGGGAAAAAAACATATTTAAGCACGGAATTTTAACCTTATTTACAACTATATATAATACAAGTAAATCTTGTTTTGTTATTTTTTGCTTGAAATAGGATATGGTTCTCCTTATGATGTCATTTAAATGTGTTTAATTTTTAAGATATGTAACAATTAATGAAAAAAAATCATTTACATTACTTGTATGGGCTCATTTTCTACTTAATAAAGTTTAAAATTTAAATTCAAATTCTATACTTCCTAAACACAGAGCCATTTTATACATGACACAACCTACTGTCTGAGTTTTTCAATGGAAGAGACAGTCCGCCTAATGAATAAAGAGGGATAACTCTATATCTATTTATGAATTTGCCGAGCAGATGTTGGTTATTAACATAAGATAATTATAATATAAAAATAAGGAGATGTGGTATGATTGCTAATGAGACAACCATCCACCAAAGATCGAATGTGGATTCAAGCAATTATAGCCAAGCGTACGGCCGGGCCTTCAACAATGAGAAACCCCTACATTGTTACGTATAGTCGGTTATAAATGGCCCGACATGAAAATATGAAACAATTGAGAAAACTAACGGTCTAATTTATAACCACACTAATCAATTTATATGGTATCTTTTCTTTCAGGTTATTTATTTTAAAAAATCTCAAATCGTTGATATTTAAATGATGGGTCGTCGCTGATAATTAATATTACCCCGATATAAATGGTTTCGTCGAACTGAGATGATCATACATGTTTGCAGTATTTAAAAAGTGTTTTTGATAATTGAAGGTCAATATCATTAGTTTTAACAGAAACATTGTATATATCAGAATTGGAGTAGCAAGAGTTGTCCTTATATGGTACATTAGTATACCGGTATGCATTGTACGCCCCGGCACTGTAATGAACAACTTGTTAATTTAAATGTTCAAGAAGAGCTTTCTTACAAATTGACGAAAGGTACGAACGAACGTAAAGGGAGCACGTATTTCATTTCTACAATAACAGTTGAAAGAGTCTTTGTTTTATCCAGTAAAACAGCATTCTTTTCTAAATCAAGTTTATTTTAAAAAAAATAATCTCGCAAATTATACACGATTTTAATATAATCAAACAGAGAAAAATAGTGTCAAATACACTTACGTCCAATACGTTACTTACGTAAACCACGAGTACACACATTTCCGCGGGAATTTTATAAGCTTAACAATTTCAATGACATTATTGAAGTACGTTAGTCTAAATTTAACGACAAGATTCACTTTTATTTTTATTTGTTACAGTACACTTTCGGCAAATTGTCAAAGAGGAATATCGAGATTTGCTAAAAAATTATGCTACAATGTTTTTAAAAAGTAATGTTTTCAATAAATTTAGAAAAAAAGACTTTGTATATCAAGAAAATAAATCTACA
Source organism: Mytilus edulis (assembly GCF_963676685.1). Classification (NCBI taxonomy): domain Eukaryota; kingdom Metazoa; phylum Mollusca; class Bivalvia; order Mytilida; family Mytilidae; genus Mytilus; species Mytilus edulis. The sequence continues at coordinate 58,372,859 of NC_092356.1, forward strand.
ATTTTGCACCATATATATTGTGGATTTTATAATGACGATTTAACAGTACACATGTTTGGAAGATAGACGCGAAGTTGTCACTTATCGTCCAGTGGCTAATATTTCATGAATGTTCAGGACTATAGGCAAAACGCAGTTATACGCTAAAATAACCGTTCCATTGCTCCGGTGTATCATATATACACATTTAGCGGGGGGGAGGGGGGGCAATGAATATTACCAGGGGGATGATTCAAAAGTTATGAAACGAGCACCAGAATATGGCATAGTATGAAGATCATCTTTTTTTCTTCATTTTTATTTTTATTTTTTTTAGCGTTGCAAATTTTGAATCAAGGAAGTATTTGTGTTTCTGTTAGGGAAGAAGACAATGTATTTGCTTTGACATTTTCTTAGGTTAAACAGTGCAACATTGTAATATTGAAGAGTGGGGGAGGGGCCGGTTTTTAGTCTTCTAGGTGCATTTTTTTTCGTCTGACTACTCTACATTTAGAATATTTTGTAGTGTTATCTTCTCCGACCTGGTGGTATCAATAATCATATTCTAACCTATCGTACGTCCCGAAATCCTAAATATATCTCAAGAAAAATCCAATTTAATAAGTGTCGTTGCATGCACGATAATTGTCCGAGGTTCAACGACTATTATTTAAATATGTCAAAACAAAGGATTCCTAAAACGAGCCTTACGTATGATTCGTCAAGCATACGTACCTTTCGTCAATTTGTAAGAAAGCTCTAGTAGAACCAGTATATGCACAGTTATATGATGTCGGTATATGAACGGGTAATATACCAAGTTCCGAGATGACTGGGGCATTGGACCTCTGTTTTATTGCACCTTTTACAAATCTTGTATCTTTTTTTTCATTTTCCCAGTCCTTAAGTTTTTCATAAAGTGAAATTTCAAACAAATTAATCAAACCCTTCTTTGGATTTTACGTCGAGTTTTCGCGACTATATATAAAAATTATGGAATGATTGGTTTTATGGTGTTGTCGACTATATGGAGAATACGGCTGACAGGCGATGGTTATGATTTTAAGATCAGACTCTCGCTATCATTTGAAGCTATAGCTTTTAGTTCTTTTGCAAATAGATTTAAGTCTGGCTTCTTTTTTCACTTCGGGTTGGATGTCGAACGGCACCGTATATCAAAGTATTACAGCATCAAATACCTTACACACAGACGTCTATGAAAAACTGATGAACCGTGTATAAATATTATATATATATATATTACTTGCGCAACAGTGCGCTTATGTAAATCTGGGGTTATTATACTAGTATAATAGTCCCGGCAGTGTAAATATTTAAATTATTGGTTTAATGTATTTCATTTCAGCTGCGTTAGTAATGAGATATGCATGTGAGAGTACCTTTTATATTTGACACCGCTTAAAGAAATCCTTGTGAGTTTGTGTAATGGACATCTATAGGTAAACATGCATCCAAAATGCAATAACTAATCACAAATATATCCTCGTGTGATGTGTTTTCGTACTAATAACAATTTTCGCTGTTTACGGTTTTCACTGTTGAGTTTTCATTTACTTGTGTACTCAAAAAATTTCAAAAGCATGTGTTATCGAAAGTTTTTATGTTTTTAGATTTTTTTGTCCAGGCTCACTACGATTTTTCACAGTTTCAGATTATTTTGCAATTTTCGTATGTCAAAAAACGGCGTCATATGAAGTAATAAACAGCTGCGCCATGAGCGCATGATACGCCCGACGTCTTATGCAATAATCATAAATAGTTTATGAGAAAGTTTTAAGCAATAACCATATATTGTTTTAGAGACACGGCGGGACATGTGAAACCCCCCACCCTGGTTTTTTTTTACAAAAACTAAATATTACCAAAATAAAATATTGAATCAAAACCAAAAAGTATACAAATCTTTAGATTAATATATCAAAGAAGTGTGTAAAGTTTTAAGCAATAATCATAACTTATTTTTGAGATACGGCGCGACATGTAAAAAACCCTCCCCTGTTTTACAAAATACTCAATAACTCAAAAATAAAATTTTGAATAATCACCAAAAAGTATACAGATCTTTAGATTAATAGAACAAAGAAGTGTGTAAAGTTTTAAGCAATAATCATAAATCGTTTTTGAGATATGGCACAACATGTAAAAAAAAACCTCCCCCTTTTTAAAAAAATACTAATAACTCAAAAATGAAATTTTGAATCATCAACAAAAAGTATACAGATATTGAAATTAATATAACAAAGACATGTGTAAAGTTTTAAGCAATAATCATAAATAGTTTTTGAGATATGGCGCGACATGTAAAAAAACCCTCCCCCTTTTTTTACAAAATACTCAATAACTCAAAAATGAAATTTTGAATCATCACCAAAAAGTATACAGATATTGAGATTAATATAACTAAGAAGTGTTTAAAGTTTTAAGTCATAATCAAGAATCGTTTTTGAGATACAGTGCGACATGTGAAAAAAACACACCCCTGTTTTAGTCATAAAGTGCTGTAACTCAAAAAGTTTAAATCTTATTTTCACCAAAAATATACAGATCATTTGACCATCATAAGAAACAACTATATTAAGTTTCATGAAATTTGGATAAGTCGTTCTCAAGTTACGGTGCGACATGTTTGTACGCCGGACAGACGGACAGACGGACAGACGGACAGACGGACAGACGGACGGACAGACAGACAGACAGACAGACAGACGGACGGACACCGGACATTTGTATACCATAATACGTCCCGTCAAAATTTTGACGGGCGTATAAAAATTGGATCAGTACACGCTGTGCAATCAAAACCGATGAACTTATATATGTGTTGTGTACAAGATGTAAGTTTGTATACATTATAATTTGTACAGCGTTTTTGTACAAGTTATAAGTTTTTTGACACCTACCTGCATGCAACAGGTGATACAAGTTTGTCTTTTAAAATGTTTCAGTAAAATGTCTAAAATTCAAATCTATATACTTCAACCTAACATTTAGCGCCATTCTCATTGTCCTAAAACTGGAAATGAGGATACCTAAATGGTTTAAATTCTAGTTTTATTTTTCTCCATATACCAAATCATATCCATAGAAAGTCTTTTTAAGTTCTAATAATATTTTTTATATCAATGCTCAGTCTTAGACGACTTAGACTATATCATGTAGTTGTAGAATAGGACAGACATTTGAGAAACAAAATACTGTTTGCTTGCGTCTTCCATGTGTGTAAAGCGGTTCATAATACTCTGATAACTTGAACAAACATTTTGTACAAATTATAATTTGTACAACATTACAACTTGTTCACAACATATGGATGATACGCAAACCGTCATATGACATACGAAAACATATGACACGACGATATATACACACTGACACTTTATTTCAAAAGTACTCATTTTGATAATAAAAAAAAATAATAGATTTCGGAATAGGGTATTTAAGAAGTTATAATATTTTAAAAGAAATACATGGAGAATCAAATCTGTTTAAATAGATAAATCTGAAAATGTTAATAATAAATGTATAAATATTTTTAAAATCATTTATATCTCATCATACATATCTATATTTAGTGAAAAATGCTTGTTGGTTTGGACCAGGCTAACAAAATAAAAACATTTTTACATTTTTTTAAATGTTTTTACTTGATGTTGTGAAAAAAACATGTATGATATTTTTTCGTCAAAATCGGTGCGTATCTTTGAATTTTTATTCCAGAAAAAGAATATGTTTGAATATGTATTTGATTGTGTTGCAATCTATTTCAATTTCTGAATTATGTCCCTTGATAAAGCCTCTATTTGGTTTGTTTCTCTTGGATACGTTACCCTGTTTCCACCATCAAAATATTTTCACAAGTTGTTTACTGATTGTTCAACACAATACAGGTAGGTGCACACAATTAAGAAAGTGATTTAGAAGAAAACAGTAATTAGTTTGTAAATTGAAATGTCAAATTAACTGGTTAAAACACAATTTGTGCGTTTCGCATGTTTCGGACAGATGCCGAGATGGAAGGGCACGGTTCCACGGGCACCTGCATCTCTAAATAGGTGCTAAATAGCCTTGCCAGACGTCATAATAATTTCTTCTTCTTCTTCTTCTTCTTTAAGTTTTCCAGTTTTCCATCTGAATAAAGATGATTAATAACTGGTGCATACGTGGCCTATTTATTAAAATAAGTTATATTTACAAACAGTGCAAAGAACAGATGTAGTGATTAAAACTATGTACATGAGATGAAGTTTTTTAAATAATAGTGGAGAGAACAGCATATGTTAGCTGATCTCTGAAAGAGTCGACTGTCTGTGTATTTACTACTGTGGTTGGTAAAAGATTCCATTGAGTTATTGTGTATGGGAAGAATGAAAATCTGTACGAGTCTTTTGATGTATAAATATATCTGAAGGTGTGAGAATGATGTTTTCTGGTTCTTGAGTCTGATGGAATGAGAATTGTGCTAGATGGTATAGCAACAAGTTGATGTGTGATCTTGTACATCATAACCAGTCGTGCACGCAGTCTGCGTTGTGTCAAAATAGGCCAGTTTAGTGTGTTCAGCATGTTTGATACACTACTAGTATTATGATACCTGTTGCAGGCATACCGAGCAGCTCGCCTTTGGACCATCTCTATCTTTGAAATAGATTCTGAAGTGTGGGGGTCCCAAACTGAGCAAGAGTATTCGAGTTTGGGACGGACAAGTGCTTGGTATGCCTGGCTCTTGATGTTTTGGTTTGATGTTTTCAGATTTCTTCGAAGGAAGCCGAGAGTTTTGTTGGCCTTTGATATATTGTCATCTATGTGTTTGTCCCATTTAAGGTTTGATTGTAATGTGATGCCTAAGTACTTAGCAGATGTAACAGATTCTAGTATATGATTGTGGAGAGTGTAATTATGTTTTAAAGGTTGACGTTTAGTTGTTACAGAGAGAACATTACACTTGTCTGGGTGGAAGGCCATCAGCCAGTCCTCTTCCCATTTTGCAGCTGCGTCAAGGTCAGCTTGCAGTTTTAGGCAGTCACTCTGGGATTTAACTGGCATGTATAAGATACTGTATTCAGCAAATAGTCTTAGTTTGCTATGTGTAAGGTAGTCTGGAAGGTCGTTGATATACGCCAAGAATAAGACAGGACCTAAGACAGTACCTTGAGGAACCCCAGAGGTGACTGGGACTGTGCTTGATGATCTTCCATCCAGAACAACTGTCTGGGTTCGATCAGAGAGAAATGCAGAGATCCAATTTAAAGTGTTTCCATTAATGCCAAAATAGTGTAATTTGTATAGTAAGTGACGATGCGGAACTTTATCAAAGGCTTTCGCAAAGTCCATTATTACAAGGTCTGTTTGAGTATTTGAATTGTTTGTGGATTGAAGTTCTTGAATGAAGGAGATTTTGGACTACTGCATCTCAGAAGCAAGACCGATTTTTCCATACACTGTTTTGCCTTCCTTATTTATACCAGAACAATGTGTATATAACATGTATAAATAATACTTCATACAAAATAATCATATTGAAAATTACATACACGGGATTTTGCAAAAATAATAGTAATGTATTTCTTCATCACTACAACAGAAAACAAATGAAAGTAATTTATACATATCCTCACCAATACACCTTATCTGTTGAAATCTAAGCCGCTTGAACTATTGACGTTGTACTACAATCACTTTTCCATTGATGCATCAGAATTTTGTACTCGGACATCAACATTTTAAGGGAACCCTTGGTTAGTGATGTTTAGTAATGGAGGACAATTAGATACATATATTCTCCTTATATTAAGTGTGATTTGAGAGCATGATTCTACAGACTCGAACTCAGGACCCCTTTAGCTAAGCAGCACCTGAAAAGATTCCACTTAGGACAGCAATGGACAGTCAACTACATGTACAAAAAAAAAATGTAAAGCGATGACCCCACGCTAAAAAGTCTCGGGCTAGAATCACTGATTTTATTTAAAATGTGCAATTATAACTCAAATCCAGTTAGTTGATAATTTTTTGGGGGGGTTCACTCCAACGAACTTGTTAATTGAGAAGGTACATGTTTAAAATGATAAAAGTGTAAATCTGAATAATATATTTACATCTACATGTATATAGATGTACACACTGTATATCATGTATATACATTTTGTACATTTATCACAACAATAATCTGATTGTTTTTCTTCAGTTTTGAGAGCCAATCACTATGCCACGTCCAAGATCTGCTCGATCAGATACTAGCGATGCCGACCTGGAAGGTATGGCGGAGCAAGAATTGGTCAAACTCCAAAGACAGTATCGTATTATGGAGGGAGATCGTGCAGCATACACGGAAGAATCACAGAATCTAATAAGAAAACAAAAGTAAGAAAAGGAAGTTAGATTTTTAAAAAGTCAATTAAATATTTCATTTTTTTTTGTTTGAAGCAAAAAAAGAAATCCAAAATTTTTTGAGAAAACGATTTGACATTTTGTAAAATAAATGATATGTTAACATTGTTAATGAATGGCTATTATTTATTTTGAATTTATTGAACCTTAAATTAATTTTTGACTCTTCAAATTGAATAATTCGAAGCGGACTGTAAAATGTGAAGAGTCAAAAATTCATTTTATGGTTCAATAAATTCAAAATAAATTATTGCCATATTCCTTATAAATAAATTTCTATCAAAAATAAGGCTCAAAGAACAATTTACATTATTTATATATAAACAATAATAATGTACACACATGTTGGCGTATGAGCATGATGAGTGCACAATGTCAGAGGGGGCATGTCACCATAAAGATTGACAACATTGAAAATAAAACTAATACTTTTAACCAATCAGAAGACAGTAATTTACACCAAATTTATTTATTATCTGATGAATTTAATTGTTACAGTTATACTTTTTGTCTATCATTCATATTTTTAAATAACAATTTAATGAACTTCATAATTGTAACTCTGTGTTAACAGCTGGCAGATCTTTAACATTAAATGTAATTCTAAATTCCATTTCAAGCCAGACTAAACCATGAAAAAACGTTGATGACTAAAAAATAGATTCATTTGACAAATATTTTTTTTTTACGATTATTAGAGTTGCTAATCCAGTTGGTTAATTATATCATAATTTATTGCAGAGCCTCAATTGGTCAGCTAGAATCAGAAAAACAAGAATTACTGAAGGAGTTACGTCTTGCTGAAAGTAGGAGTAACCAGGATAAAGATGATGTTAATACAGATACTCTCGTCACATTAGCTGAGGTTAAAGGTCAGTAGAAATTAATACATGTAACTTTCTAAAACAAAGCAATGTTAGATCATCAGTCTTCATGCTGAGTGGCAGCCCAGGCTTATAGAGTTGCTCTCGGGCCTGTAAAAATCATATCTACAAGCCAACAGAATCTAATTAAAAATTTTCAAAAATTGAGCTCTGGGCCTGTAGATTTTGCAGTTCATCGTGAAGACTGGATCATTTACTGTTGTTATATCGGCAGAGCTATTTTAAAGGTGCATCAAAATAACTTCGATAAAATAAAGCAGTTTATATACCTTGTCACATTGGCAGAGGTTATACATGTAGGTTAGAATAAATACAACAATGAAACATTAAACATTGTTATTTAATACACTTTTGTCACAGAGAGTTATAACTTCATAATAAATAGATGCAGTCAATTCATATACTTTTGTTACATTCATTGGTAAATAATTCTATTTTGGATGTAACTGGTCTTCTGATTGGCTGACGTTGTTATGTTTATCAGCTTGTAGACATAATTTTGTCATGTGACCGTGACGTCATCAACGTTTTTTCATGGTTTATTCAGGCTTAAAATGGAATTTAGAATTAAATAATAAGAAATAAATGTAATATTTCTTCTGTCTTTTCAAAATAACACAAAAAATGTGGTGCACACTTTAAAATAACCCGCTACGCCAGTTATTCACTAATTCAGTGTGTACCACATTTTTTGATGTTATTTCTTCATAGACAGAACAAATATTACAGTAATTCCTTAATTATATAATATTCCGAGAGAAATTTTTTATTTATTTACAATGTATGTACAATATTTATTTCAGATGAGAATGAAACTGATATCGATGAAGAAAAGAAAATGCATATAGAATTAGATGCTGAAATCAGAAAATGGGAGAAAAAGATAAAAGATCAACATAAAAATATGGGAGGTGTTCACATGAGTTCTCAACACACTGTACAGATGCAGAAAACTGTCAGGACATTAGAAAATAGACTTGATCAGGTTGGTGGAAATAACTTATTACACTTAAATATATATTTAAATAAAAGAAACAAATTTGGAGCTCCTGAAAATGTTTTTTGCCACAGTACCTTCATTTGTCATATTAAATTCTGATTTGATTTGTATTTGGTATTTAATTTATAAAATTGTGTCCATGTGTTAATATATTAACAAAACTATTTAAGGTGTCATTCCCATTGTAAGGAAACTTATTTGAGTGGCTGTCTCTGTAACTCTTTAAGTTTTATATAGACCTTATCATGAATTTTGTAAATTGCTTGAGATATTTGACCCCTTGTTGTTTAATTTATTTGAATTTTCTTACACATACAAATTCTTATTTCAAATTTATAATTCAGAATTTTCTTTTTCTAGTCCAAACAAGCATTTTGTAAGCAGTTGTCAGAAAATGCAAAACAGAGAGACGAAATTGAAAGTCTTCGTGTGGAGAGAAATAGATTTGACAACCTGTATAAGAAATTAGAGAAAGAACTTCAACAACTTCAAAAGAAGAAAGGAGAATTAATTGAAAGCTCAACTCAAGCATATGATGCAAGGTATGGTTATTCTTCATGATAAAATTATTTTGTAGGCTTCTTATCACTTGTTAGTGAGTTGTAAAAAAATAAGAATAATCTTATAGCCTTAAAACAAACTAAAAAGACATTAATATTACCAATTTCAATTTGAATTAAAAAAAAAACCAACAACATAAACTAAGAGTAGGAAGAATAATTTTGTTTCTTTTATCTTATATAAAAATATGTATAATAACCACAATACAATTATTCTGTTTATAAATGAATGTATTTCTTACTAAATAATTGTTTTTGAAATCCCAGAGGAAGCTATAAGTAAAAATTAGAGGATGTGGTATGATACGCTCCACAAGAGACCACAGGACATAGACGCTATTAAACTAATATATGGGTTGACTGGTGAAAATCTATTTTTGAATTCTTGTTTGTTTTTCCATTTAACTAATCAAATAACATTTTTATTTTACAGAGATGAAGCTCAAGCCAAAATAATTTTACTTAAAGAGAAGGCAGACAAAGACTTACAGCAACATCAAGCTGAAATGAAAGAATTGTTACGTGTTATTGACCATGATCGTGCCCTCCGTGAATTCATGGGGATCAAAGGTCAAGAGAGACAGGAAGATCCACAACTGGTTGCATGGAGACAGAAAAAGGGTAGGTGAAACAAAAATAACACAAAATGATATGTTAATTATGTCACTTTTGATAAATCATATTTCAAATTATACCCCATGTAAGAGGAACAGTATATAATATATTAATACAAAGTACTGCCTGTGTTTTCACATGTGTTACGCAATGTATACTATGAAATTTAAATGACTTACTAGTAGAAAAATGTCCAACTCGGATATCATTTTTAAAAGGAAATCTTAATCAATTTGCAAAATCTTGATAAATTTGCTACAACTTGACAAATTCTTTTTCATTGGTTTTAGTGTTTTTTTTGGGTATAGAAACATTGGAATATAATTTACACATCTTGTTACCTTCAGCTTTTCCAGTATTAAAAGAACCAATATACATGTTTACTATGAGCAAATCTTTCATTTTTTCCCTTACTTTTTCAGAGGCTCAGGAAGCAGAAAGAAAGAAAGAGAGTCAAGAAGATTCTGTTGAGACATATGAAATGGCATTTGAGAGAATTCGTGAAATGACTGGAGAGGAAGACCTTGACCTGTTGGTTAATCGATTTATTGAAGTTGAAGATCGTAACTTTGCATTGTTTAACTTTGTAAATGAACAGAATAATGAGATTGAGAAATTAAATGACGAAATCAAAGATGTAAGTTTAAGTTTATTTTGGTTTCTACATGTTTTGCAATTCTCTGTATCATAGTATAAGTTCATATTATAAGAATTCTGGGTAATAATTTCAAAGGAGCACTTAAGAGGGAAAATTTTACCAATGATTTCACATTCTTTTTACATGTTTATTTTTATGGTTAACAAGGCAATTATCTGTACTCCTCTAGAAAAGTTTTATAAAAGAAATTGTAAGTTCCCTTTCAAGGCCAATGCTTCAACTTGTTCACAATAAACTTACTCTGGAAAGTGAAAAATCTTTTGTCTCATTGGTAATCATACCACATCTTTTTTTGATATACATAAATTATCACTCAAATAATGGAAAGTAAATTTTAAGACTACAACTGTGAGATAAGTATTAATTTCTCGTATTTATTTTCAGATTGAAAACGAAATTGAAAAATTCAAACTAACAGGAATTGAGTTGGAAGATAAGAGAAAGAAAATCTTGAAGGAGCTTGAGGAACAACAAGCAAGCTCTTCTAAAGAAGCCGATGAGTATGAACAAAAGAATAAAGAAATTTCTAAAATACTTGATCAGTTAAGAGCAGGTTAGTTAAACATGAGTTATTCCCCCTATTTAGGAAACTTGAATGACTAATTACGTAATAAAGTATTTAAATTAAAAAAAAGCAAAACTTGTGGTGGAGAATAAAATACCAAATACACAAAACCCTTTTAATAATTTAAACAGAAAGATAATTTAAATAGAAAGAATGGTCTTTAGCAACAACAAAATATGTAACAGGGAATGAACCCATGTTTTGAGAGTGATATTCCAATTGAACATCTTCCATAATCCACTACAACATATATTTTACACACAAAAGACACTTGGAAAACCAGGTAGTTACCTACAGCTATAGAGATGATTTTATAATTTCATAAAACAAATTAAAGAGTTTGGTACCCATCTATAGATTATTTTTTATAGTGCCTTCCCTTAGTCATATACCAGTATGTAATTTTGGAACAGCTGTAATTCAAGTTGTCATTTGAGGCTGCGTTTTACCTAGTAGCTGAACTGCCTGTCAAGCAGCAATAGCCATGTCTAAAAAACTTTTTCAGAATATTAATATACTCACCTATTAAAATCTGACGGCTTACAAAATTACTGGTATAATCTTTTTCATCTATTTTAGGTATTGACTCTCTATTTAATAAAATTAACTGTGATAGATCAGCAATTGATGACATGTTGGGAGCAGCATCAGGGGTTACCGATAGCAACATGATACAATACTTAGGAATCATTGAACAAAGAACAAATGAATTATTAGCAATACAGTCTTACATTGGATCTAAGGTATGGAATAATAGTTTATATATATTTGAAAATGTAGTGTTTTTATGTCATTTAATATAGCCATACTCATATGTTGTCATTGATTGGTAAGTTTGGTATCTTCAAAACGTTTTAAAGTTATAATCACTGCATGAACTGTACTAAAGTGCAATCATTTCTACTTCATGGAATATTATCATGGATCATGGACAATCAGAAGATATATATATTCATCAAATTGATGGTTTGAACATCTTTTTTATGCCCCACCTACGATAGTAGAGGGGCATTATGTTTTCTGGTCTGTGCATCTGTTCGTCCGTTCGTTCGTTTGTCCGTCTGTCCCGCTTCAGGTTAAAGTTTTTGGTCGAGGTAGTTTTTGATGAAGTTGAAGTCCAATCGACTTCAAACTTAGTATACATGTTCCTATGATATGATCTTTTAAATTTTAATGCCAAATTAGAGGGTTTATCCCAATTTCACGGTCCACTGAACATAGAAAATGATAGTGCGAGTGGGGCATTCATGTACTGGGGATACATTCTTGTTTATCCAGAAATAGATACATTGAATATATGGATCAGAATTTTTTGCCATAAAGATCTACTTCTATAGATTTATTTGATTTAAGTTGAGTTTTATTACTTTATTTTTTCCATATTTTATTTTTACTGACTTAATATTTTTTTTTTAGGATACTGATCAGACGAGATTTGAGAAGACTGGTCCTGGTTTACTAGGAGAAGGACCTGCAGCACCACAACAACAATTACCCATTCTTCCTCCATCAGTCGGGTAAGTAAATAATAATCTAACCATGTGACTTTGTTCAGACACAAAAACTATGTTGCACATTTCTTGCTACTTTTAGCATTCATGATATGAGTCACTCTTTGTTACCTTGATTTGTTTATAAACTCTATCACTGGATAAAAAAAAAACAAACCTTATGCCTCTATCAATTAATTTGAAAATTTCGTTAACTGCTGTCAACTTAGAAATTATTGCAAGGTTTATATTAATGCAAAAAATGGGGCTGGGTTAGAATTTCAATAATAAGAACGCACATTCAGTTGTCTAATTCATATAGCTGTAAACAGATTTTAGATTATCACAATGATTAATCTTGCATTTTTCTCTATAATAGAGAAAAAAATACAATAATAAATGCATGCAATGATTTCGAACTTTCCATCAATTAAATCTTACAAAAACATGTTTAATCAAATAAAGGCGAAATAACTCAATTTTTTTGTAAAAAAACTATGAGAATTCATTTATTCCTCAGTTTTTACATTTAAATAGTTACTATTGAGGGTGATTTGGATAAAAAAAAATAACTAACATATCTTTATCTTAAATTGAGAATGGAAATAAGGAATGTGTCACAGAGACAACAACTCGACCAAAGAGCAGAAAACAGCTGTCTATATGTACATTTAATTGCTCAGCCATCTTTAATTATTGTTTTATTTATTTTTCAGTGATGAATATGACAGTGAAGGAAGTGATGCGAGTGAAGATGAAGCACGACCTTTCACCCGAGCAGAGTTACAATCACGAGTAATGAAGACAGTACGAAAACGTGAATCAGCGGCTAAAAAAGATGCCCATAAATATGACTTATCAAATGCCAGAGAAAAAACACAAAAAAGTAAAAAATCAAATAAATAGAAACTGACTATGAATTTTATTCTGTTATTTTGTTATTCTGTTGACAATTTGTGTAAATAATTATTTGCTATATAAGTCGTATACGGCTACATTAATCTGTGATATTTTATGTCTCTACAATTTTAATCATGTATTTATGAATATTTTTAACATGTGAAATAAAACATGATATTAAATGAAGGCTAAACTCCTTACTGCTCTCTTTTTTTTTTTTATCAAAAAAGAAATCTGTCATAGACCATTTATGACTTTTGAATAGTGAAGGCTATATCTTATAGTTTTCAAAGGAGAAATTTTAGTTTATAGCAACAGTTTTATTGTTGTGTTATGTTTCCTGATTGCATTTACAATATTCTGAATTGAATTACCAATGATCTATCTTTACATTTGTTCATACATATAAATTGATTTCTTATTTTATAGAAGAATATTGTCATTTTAAAGTGCTTGGCATAATAAGATTGAACACCAAATAAAGTGGTTAAGTGAACATTATTAAATTGTTATAATTTATGTATTTGACAACATGAAGCCAGTCTTCAGGTGCAGGATTTTCTCTTTTTGTTGAAGACCCATTTGCTGTTTTCTTCTCTTTTGCTCATGTGTAGGGTATAGCAAACAAAAGGCTTAAGGATGTTTGCTGCTCAATTTCAAAATAAATAACTTTCCTTAAAACTAGTATATATTGATAGGGGATTAATTGAGGAATCAAAAAAGCAAAAAAAAATATAGGGGTTAATGTGCTTGTTTTCGAGATATTAGCCATTGAAATTTTGGCAGGAAAATGTTCTCTCTTGAATTTTCATAGCTTTATCATTGACCAGATAAAGTTCTCAAAAACTATTAGAAAATAAATAAGATTGTATAAGACTTTAACAAATGGCTTATAATTATGCATGTAAAAGATTTATAAAAAGAAAATTGGGGGTCCGTGGGCAATTTTTTTTAAGGCTTTCAAATGGATAAAACCAGAGGATTTTCGAAAATCTGACAAAAATTCAAAACATGACAAGCAAATATCCTTAAAGGCTTAAAATAGTTCTGGGTTAACATATAATGAACACTTCAACTTGTTACCATTACAGTAAGGTTGTGGCTACTCCATTCTGTCATTTGCAGAAAAATTAAAAGATGAGCATATCTTTAATTTTTGTAATTTTTCCTGGCCTGCAAAATTAGTCACAGTATATATGCAAGACATTCATATCACTTTTGAATGGCAGGGGTGGCATTAACTATTTGTATAATGCTTTATTTTCTATGGCAGGGGTGGTGTTAACTGTTTGTATAAAGCTTTATTTTTCATACTACAAAGTTTCAAGTACTATTATAAGCAAAAGGTCAACTATTTGGTGTATGGAATAATAGTAAGTAGTACATGTCTACTGCATGTGTCCACTTCTATCCTTGACCTCATTTTTTATGGTTCATAGGTCAATGTTATCTTTTGTGCTGTTGTCTTCGTTTCAAGTATTAGAAGCAATAGGAGAATTATATTTGGTGAATGGGATTATTGTAAGGGTAAATGTTTGCCTGGCAGGTTTCTGACCGATCTTCTTTTTATGGTTAAGGGTGTATAGGTTTTAATGTTATTGTTTGATTTTCAATAGCATACACATGCAATAGGTCAACTATATTTGGTGTGTCAAAAACTGTAAGGTGCATGTGTTTGTCTGACACAATTTATCTGACCTTAACCTCATTGTCGTAGATGTTTGAAAATGTTGAGTTTCTGTAATGCTTTTACTTAAACTTTTGTCTTTAATTATGACTTAATACATAAAATAAATTGACAGTAAAGCAGGCGAGACATTTCAGAGTGTGCACTCTTGTTTTTTCTCTTGGCTCTGCAATTTTTTGTTGCTTTTCTTGTGTTGATGTCGTTTGGTGTGACAAGGCCAAACTCCTAAACCCAACCCATAATTAGAGCATTGTTCCCTTGACTTACATTTGGTCAAATTAATAATCGAGGGGACCTGAAAAAAATTAACTTAGAGGCGATATTGATCAAGTTCTTAATTAAATCATTTCAAATTTTTGGAAATACCAAACCTAAATACAGATGAATAAGTCACATTTATCTAAATTTCTTGAATAAAAGACCGTGTCTTCATTTTTTCTCTTTTCTTTACAACTCCGACAAGTGCATGTATTTTTAAAAGGAAAAAAATGCATTTTGGTTGGAGAAGAGATGTATAATACAGTGTACCATGTCTGATTAGTTACCTGTATCGTCTCGGAACTAACTAAAACATGTATGAAACTTGATGTTTAGTTATTTCCTCAACTTTAACAAAGTTCTTGCATCGTGAATGGAGCTTGCTTCAAATATATGAATCTGCATGATGTTCAGTAGTTTTCGTTTTTTGATGTGGTTCATAAATGTTTCTCGTTTCTCGTTTTTTTATATGGATTAGACCGTTTATTTTCCTATTTCAATGATTATTCATTAGTAGTTTTTGGGGGCACTTTATAGCTTGCTGTTTGGTGTGAGACAAGGCTCCGTCTTGAAGACCGTACCTTGACCTATTATGGTTTTCTTTTATAAATGGTGACTTGGATGGAGAGTTGGCTCATTGACACTCACACCACATCTTCCTATATATCTACTTTATTTTACGCAATCAACAACAAATCAATGAACCGATCTTTTTCCTGGTTTTGGGAATGAGAAAATACATTCACAACTGGTTTGAAAAAATATGTCCTTCTTTTGACAACATTCAATATTTTGCATCTTTATTTATGTAGAGAGAACTTAGTGATTAATTGCATTATGCAAGATGTTTGAACAAATACCAAGTATAAGTGTTTTTAGAATCAATTTCTCAACTTAGCCATTTAAGGGGACATGATAACTCTTTTAGTAAAAATTTATACTGGACTGAAATGGGATTTTATTTTACTTGTATCAAGAAAACAAGTTCGGGGGACACTAGTTTTTCTTTTCTGAAAACATAACTATCATTAGACCTATTTTCTCATATTTTATTTCAAAATTCTTTCTCATAGATTTCTTTTTGTGCGCAAAAATGTGTTTTTCATGAACAGTGTAAGGGAATTTGGGCAATTTTAACGACTCGTGACACTCGTAGGTTTAAAAATAGCAGGATAGCCCACACTTGTTATTATTATATTTTTGAAGAAAAAAAAAACAGTTTAATTTTCATTTTGGCAAAGTAAAAGAAAATTTTATCCGAGGAAATATATACCGATGATCTACCTTAAATCGTCGTATGTACACAAAATGAAAAAATATTTAAAGAAGATGTTGTACGATTGCCAATTAGACATAATGTTAGATTACTGTCCACAAGAGACCAAATGACACAGATATTTAAAACAACTATAGGTCACCGTACAGCCACCTTCACATGAGGCGAAGCCCATACCGAATAGTAAATGTAAAACAATTCAAACGAGAAAAACCGCCGACCTTGACTATGTACAAAATGAACAAGGCAGCATGTATTGATAAGAAGCACAATAGTATTATGTAAAAACTGAATTGCTAATGCACGACTTCTGGATAAAAGATAAGATAAATCGGTTAACTGCACAGCAGTGCAGTTTGCATCGATAAAAACCAACAGAAACTGGATAACAATGGTAAGTGGGTTTATATAAAGACTCTCACTAACAGGAAAAAATAAAATTAACAAAAAACCAACAAAAAACTATATAAACAGTTTTTGAAATATCGTAATTTTTAGACCAATTTTTATTGACATCTTTTAATCAACATTACTTTTGGTTGTCATTTTAACTTTGTTTCAAACAACTAATGAATTTATCTCGCATTGCCACTACAAACCGGCGGAGGACATTTTAGTGCATTGATCGGACATTTGAGCGGGGAAAAAACGAACGTTTCAGCGTTAAAGTAGAACCAATTTTAGCGCCTGCTTTTTAATCCATTTTAGCGAATATTAAAATTATCAATGCCCATTTTAGCGAAATATTTTTAACACATTATAAAGATAAACTAAACTAAAAAAAACTTTAATAGGCCCAAGACAGCACAATATATAACATCTGAATGATCATTCAAATACAGGACTAAATTTCTAAAAGATTTAATCAAATGTTAAAAGTTCGTTCTAGTCTGGAATTTATATGATATAAAACGTTCGTAATTGGCTCTCGATATACCCTCTGTACTATACTGTTGAATGACATTAGTATCTTTTCTTTCTCTGTATCTTGACTAGATTGTGGTGCACATTCGTCTATCATATACCTCGTTTTTTTTTTATATTTTATGTTGTTTCAATTTGATAGTATCAAGAAAAACGCAAATAGCTGGATGACAACTATAACATTGTTCATTGCTATGGGCATGGATTGCTTTGAATTACACTGAAATTCTGCCAAAAGCTCAGTGAGCTTTCGAAAATACAGGTGAACGTATTAATCCGGCGCTAACATGGGCTCTAATGTCGGTGCTCAAATGTCCCTTCGTACATGTAGTTCTACATTTTTCGCTAAGATGTCCCATATTTGATACTACTCTGATGAAACTGGTTTACTAATTTTAAAAATAACAACTAGTCACCAGTCAATCAGGGTTCTCAGATTCTGCTATGAAGTCTTTCGTGTTACGCTACTTGAAATGACGAATATATACACTGTCTGACATCAACATTTTGAAAAATGATGTCATTGTTTAAAACATTTAAATGTGTTCCGCTATTCTATAGTATCATAGCAACGATATTCAGAAATATGCAATGGGAAAAATGAAGAGTTCCTTCAATTTTAACAATTTTAGGTCATGCTTTGATAGAATCGTGTCAATGGTGTTACCAATTTAAAGCATACATTTAGCTACTAAATATTATTGTTTAACATCAAACAACTGTCGCATTTTTATATAGTAACACCACTGACCCTTCAGTAACTCCAATGACACAAAAGTATCACCATTGACATCACATTTCAAAGTTTACCTTTATTAAGTTCTGAACACAGAGCCAAGAACACCGAGCAAAAGAAACAGATAAAAAAATAATTCTTAGGCTAAAATATCTCAAATTATATAACATAACATCAATAACTAAAAATGTCAATAGTGTTACTAAATAGTGTCATTGGTGTTACCAGCATACATCAGTTTGTGAAAACTTTGTATATGTAATACATGATATTGTTAAAACATTGTTAAATAAGTATTGTTTTTCGTAAATAATATGATGTTTCGCTTGTTAAGCATGAAAGAAACACAAATCAATGCTGATTGTCATGATATATTCAGTGGTGTTACTAAACTGGTCAATGGTGTTATTTTATCAAAATGGTCTCACCATTGACAGTAACACCAATGATTTAAGGTGTATTTTAAGATTTAGTTACGAAATAAGTGCTCCATTCCCCTATTCTATATGTTGTTCCTGGTGCATGTTTCTATAATCAATATATTTCATAATTCAAAGTTCAGGAAATGTTTTCAAAAAACGATTTGTATAAGGGTACACCACGGACACTATTTTCAATTATGATATAGCTTTTACTTACTTTTAAGATTTTTTCACTAAATTTTCAACATAATTGATTGGTTTTTTTGCAAAACATGCTTACAGGTAATATTGCTAAGGGAGAAACTGTTGTAAATGCCCAAATCTTGCGAAAGATAACTCTTATCCAACTAATTTGTCCTTTGGTTACACCATTGACTTAAAAGATGTAACATATCCTTTGGGTGAAATTTTTTATTATAAAACCAACATGCACCTCCTAAATCATTAAAAAAAATGTTTGTATGTATCAAAATGCAATAAAAAGTGATAAATCAAAAAACAAATCATATGAATAATAGTCCTATTTCAAGTCTGAAAGGATTCATAGTAAAAATAACCGTTAATTTTGGCTATCTCCAAGGGTTTAAGAAAACATTAAGGATGTTTTTATAACATTTCATACTGTAAACTGTATATTGTGTATCACAAAACATTCATATCTAACATATGGAAGTGTTATTTTGATATGTTTTTATGTTTGTGGCTTAAAATGACACAATAACATAGTTTTGCATGTTGTTTTTTTATAATGACCCATACACGTTTAAACAACTTCATGTTGATGTTCAAATAAAACACCAAACCTAGTAACATTGACTTTTGAATATTTATCAATTTTGTTATATTTTCCAACAGATTGTCTTCAGTATTTGTACTTTGGCGATTACCATAGGCGTGTCGAATAGCATTTCTACAAATGGAACATGCGTTTGCGCTCACAGTCGACAACCTGTATTGTCTGCGCCGAGCAATTTTGCTCATATTGAAACTTACATTGAAGCTGGCTATTGTCTCCAATCAGCTTCTCCTGTGCAGGATCCATGGATTTCAGTTTTATATGACAGGCATTTAGCTTTGGAAACCTTTTCGGCGGTAAGCTCTAATACCTGTTTCAACCACAGTTTGAAATTATTCCCAAAATCTAGTGGGAAAGGGGACAAGCTTCAGTCTTTTTAAAACGCATTATCATAATGTCTTACATATCATCATATTTTTATGTTGTTTAATAATTTGTTTGTTCCATTGATCATTCTAACATAGTTGGTATTTACTCATGTATTTCTTATTAAGAAAGAAGCAATTGCAGTTATTTATTCTGAAAAAAGTCACCTGTGTCTAAAACATGTTTGTTCTGTTTCTTAAGTTATGTTTTGTTTCTCGCACAGATTTGTTTGGTGTTTACCTACTTTGCAGAAAAACTCATATTAAGTAGGATAAATCAGCCCGAATGTCTAACCTGGTTATATATTGCAACTTGTAATTAAACCGGCTGTTTTATTTATGATATCTTATCATATCTCGCTTTGTTGTAAATAATTGAAGAGAATTACTGTTGTTATATTTTGAAAACATCTTTTCATTTTGCCTAATATCGACAAATATACGATTTTCCTTTGAGGACAATTTATGTAATCCAATTTATTTAAGATTTTCGCTTCAGCTAACTCATTAAGAATGTTAGATGTCGACCGAGGATTTATTATGCATGATATGTTTGCCAAAATTTTTGTGTTGATAATATTGAAGATACAATCTTGCATAAGACAGGATGAAAACAAAATATTCTACAGTATAACACAACAAGCAGGAACCAGTCGGTTAAGATGCAAATGTATTTTTGCCAATAGTCAATCCGAGACAAATCTTCCTACACAAACCTGTCCCTGGTCGCCCCCTTACACAATCTACTTACCAATAATTAAAATGTATGACCCTAATGGCTAAAATCTTTAGAACAAATTCATATCCAAGAGTATCGAGGATGCTTTAGTTTTAACAGATCTTTTCACATTCGTTTGATGTTTGATGTGTTTGAGCTTTTGATTTTGTCCTTTGATTAGGGAATTTCCATTTTGAATTTTCCACGGAGTTCAGTATCTTTGTGATTTGACTGTTTAATAAGGAATAATGAATATATAATAATAAAAAAAAAAAAACATAATTTTTATATTGTGAATCATTTGGATTTTCATATAAACAGGTTGGTATGGTGAGAACGACCAACGACGTGTTTGTCAAGACTGTTTGTCCACCGAACTATCCTGGTAAGTATAGTGAAGGCGCTAATGACTTGCTTTTTAATTTGTTTATTTGTTTACTCACGTCCAATGAGTTATTTTGCCACAGAACGACGTCCGATCGATTAGAGTCTCCTCTCATCATTTGATTTTATTATATGACTTTTTGATTTTTGTTTATATTATCTGTATCGTGTTTTCTTTGTGTTAAGTTGCTCAAAGAAACTAATTGTTTGCATATATCTTTATACTTTACAAATTATAATGACTTAATTGATGTATATGAAAAGGAACGCAAAAGTAGCCAACATTCTGTAACAAATAAAACTAAATAAATCAAATGGACAACAAAATTAGTGAATGACAATAAGATAATCACCATCATCGTATTAAATTACAGGTAAAAAGTAAATCACAAAAGTATTGAACTCCCAGGAAAATTCAAAATGGAAAGTCCCTAATCAAATAGCAAAATCAAAAGATAAACACATCGAACGAATGGAACAACTGTCATATTCCTGACTTGATACAGGCGTTTTCTTATGTAGAAAATGATGGATTGAACCTGGTTTTATAACGCTAAACCTCTCACTTGTATGACAGTCGTATCAAATGCCATTATATTGACAACGATGCGTGAACAAAACAAACAGAAATAATAGGTAAAATTGTCAGATTAAGGGTACAGCAGTCATCACAATGTAACAATCTCAATCAGATAAAAAAAACCATAAAAATATTAAACAAAGAAGCACAAAAGGCATTTATCAAATTTACCAACCACGTTCATTGCATACCTATTTTGTATTTTATTTATGTATGTTAAATCAACTCATAAAGGATTGAGATGTTTTAAGTCCTGTGACCGAACGACTAGATAAACATCAACTCTGGTGTAGAATGGCGCGTTTGACGTCAGAATGTAAACGTTACACAGGTAGAAATATAAAATAATTTTGTAGTGTTCAAGTATGCAAAAAGTATATTAGAACAATAACATAATGGCCGGAAAGTTTAAAAGTACAGAGCCACATCATATGTATCAAATCAGGAATGTGACAGCTATTTCATTAAATAAAGTCGTGATATCATTGCCAAATATTGTCTCGATTAATTTATTTGTTCGGCATAAAATCTAATCACAAAACTAGCGTATTGCCAAGTCAAGGTTTTGACTTCTGATTATGGTATTCTGTTTCATAAGCTAGGTTCATATGGCTTTTAGAAAAACAAATAAGCCAAAAAAATAAATAAATGGAGTTTTGAATGGGCGTATGTAAGTCATTGACTATTGGTCTTTTAAAAAACAAATTTCACTCGCCTATACCATACATTTTGATCGATTTATATTTGTAGGCCATATACATTGTGATACAGGTCCGTGTGTCAATGGCTACTGTCACAGTTCTAACTTTGATAGTGGAAAGCCACACTGGTGTATATGTGATCCTGGCTATACTGGACAGGAATGTTTTATTACAGGTCACCACTGTTTTGTCCTTTGACTTATGCCTTACATCTTTGGCATATGGGTGTATCATTATGAGGTTTATATACCCCTTTATAATTATGACCTCCATGTGACCTTGACCCTAGACCTGAAGGAGGATAACTGTATTTTTGGCGATAAACACTTGACCTGGCTATGACTTGTCTTTGGAGGTAGGTTTGAGATATTTGTCTGTTTCATTCAAATCAATTCAATACAATTCACTTCAAATATTTATTTGAAGTTGGTATTTAGTAATATCCAACAATCTTTAATGATCTATACATATAAAACAATATAGACACATACATTATCACGACATATAAAAAAAAATCCATGCATACAAAATCCATATTTTATTATTCCATGCATACAAAATATGAAAACTATCTGTTACAAGACAAAATTTACTTGCGGTTCCATACAATTTAAAATAATGGCTTAGTTTCTATTAAGGCAAATTAAACTTAAAGACCAAGTACAATTAAAATGTACATGTATCTTTCAAGATTTTTAAAATTTTAAAAGCAACAAAAAAAAATAAAAATACAGATTGAACTTCATTAGTAAATTAGTAATATTTTATAAATTCAAAAGAAAGAATAAAGTCAAAATATTGAACACCTTATCTGTTAAGACCAAAAGGTATGAGAATACATTTTTTTTATAGGAATTAATTATGCTTTATTGAAGAAGTTGTATCTAGAAGACTTAGACAGATGAACATTCATTGTGATTTCTTTTGATACACAGGTAAACAAACCTTACAAAAGAAAATTAACTAGACCATCAGTACCTAAACTTTGGGACCAAACTTGAGAAAAAATCATGGGACCAGAACAAAATTAAATCTGTAGCTGTAAATAATGTCATGGTCTATATCTTCAATCATGACAAATAAAAGTATCAAGCATGATAGAAAAAAGAGTGAACTGGCATCAATAAATTGGTCATCATCCGCAACTTTTTTCCTTTCTTCCATTATCTTTAGAAATACTGTTTGATAACCATACTCAGTCATACATGAGTGAGAAAGACAGGGATTATTGTATCATAGACCAAATAAAACTAACATGAATGAGATAGAATCCATCTCTGTATGCCCCCTGAAAAGGTTCTAATGTAAAAAAAAGTGAGGAAGACTTAATTAAAGATTCTGGGTCCTTGGTACCCATCTGTGAATTACATTCTTTGACTTTAACCATTAACAAAGATATGTGGACATCATTTGAGACACAACTTCATATGTGATGCATATAAAATTATATATGAACATGGATATAATCGTGCCATATAATGTCACCCCAGGCCACTTTTAGCTGTTCTTAAGTAAAACAAATGCAATATTTTCAAACACAAATTCAGCTATCCCACATTGACTTCAGTAATTTACCTGGATTTATGATTTGCCAAATAATCATGATATTCTTTTTGACAGTGCTAAACAACCATGTGGGTACCTTTACATTACTTCAAATTATTCTCAAGTTTATTTATAATCACAGACCAGCTGATGCAAGTGAACATACATGCAAAGTATAGACTTTAAAAATCAGGAGTAGATCTTTACTACATGCATAGCATTGGGTTCACAACCTTAGTATTAACCTTATGATTTTATATAAGTATGAAACATCTTCTGGTGTTAATGAATAAACATGTGGTATGGGTTTTGCTCATAGCGGAAGGCTGTACAGTGACCTGTAGCTGTAAATATCTGTGTCAGATGGTCTCTTTTGAAGAGTAATCTGATGTCTCATTGATATCATATAGCCACATATCCTTATTTATATTTACAAGTATAATCTTTAAAATCATGACTGTAAAAAAGTCATTGAGCTGACAAAATTTGATACTGGTGGACGGACTGGTTGACAGACAGATCAAATTATGGTTGAACCATAATATCCAGGTATTCTTATTCAATGAATGACATTTCAAGTAAATAAATATATATAAGCAATAAATTCTTCATTATGTCAATGGAACTGTTATTCATTCTTCATCTTTCAGGTATTCACTGAAGGCTTTCACACTTTTCTGTGGAACTTTATGGTCTTCGAATACAAATTTTATCCCATTGCTATCTCTTGAGGCAGCCAGTTTAAGATGTTTAAGAGAAATACCCTCTTTCGCCAGTCTTACACAGATCAGCCTACTTACTGCCTTGCTCTTTAAGATATCGGAGTAAGAATCCAGACATTTGTGGTAAACAAATGCATACAAATCATCAGATTTGATGTGGTGAGCCAATTTCATTTCATATAAACTATGCAAGGATTTAACATCCTCAATAGCATTGTGAGCCAAGTAAGTTTCTCCTAAAAAATGCTTCACAAGGGTTTCCTGTTTGAAGTTAGGAATATCTGAATTTGAAACATATTTTTTGGCAACTTTCAAAGTGTCAATAAATCCTTTAACAATAGTAGAAAATGATGTAAAAAGTTTACATTCCTTTAATTTTTCACTAATTATTGGAATGTCAAAATTGCAAATATTATGTCCAATTAGAATTGGATTGTTAAATTCTTTGATGAAGGAAATAAAATCTAGCAGTGCTTTCTGTAGTGTTACAGGTTCCACTTTTTGACCTCTTACGTACATTGTGTTTGTTGAATGACTATATGTTATTCCAGTTACCTTACTGGCTTCAATATTAATTTCAACTCGTGGAATAACATATCTCTGAAACTTTTTCCCATTTGTAAGTGCTGCTATTTGAGTGATGTCACTTTTTCTACCTAATCCGGTGGTTTCAAGGTCAAAGAAAACATAACTTTCAGTTCTATCTATTTTCAAAGGCGGTGGAATGTCAACTCCTTGGTCAGGGTCTTCTTGAATTGACAATTCCAACTGGTTTTCATAAGTTTTACCCTCTTTTACCAATTTTTTTTAATTTTCTTTTAGATTTTATCTTTAATGCTCAGTCTGGTTTATAAATCGTAATAGTATAAAGTCTGAGCATAATGTACAGTACAGTCCCATTTTCATTTCCCAAAGAAACTGGAATGTTCATAAGATCACCTTATAAATGTAAATATACGCTGCTGATCATTTGAAATAACATTTAATATTGCTTTTCGATAGAACAATGTTCATAGGCGGTAAGAAGCAAGACGGGAAAAAAATGCCATTATCTAGCAAACGGGGCCTTTGTCAATTTTTTCATCATTTTCAAAAGGTAATGCAAGAGCGTTTTAGGATAATGATGACTGGTGGTTTAACGTCCAGTGACAAAATTATATGCCTGTACAGAACGAGGAGATGTTGATGCAATATGATAATGAACTCTAAACCGACAAGCTGAGTTGGATATATAACATGCTAGTTCTCAAAGTATAGGTTAGTCCACAACAGACATGTCATCCTATCCTTTATAGTTTTAACTCCGAGCCCAAATGCTTACCTATTTATTTCGAAAATTTTGTAATTTATCTTTGTTTCTGTGCAGAGCATGTCTGTACACGATCAAAGATTTCGGTGGCTGGAAAGTGCTATGACCTTATAAATCATGACTTAGTACATCACAACCTCAGTCATGTAGCGGAATATAATTTTGCGGGTAAGTTATTTAAATTTCGAAAGATCTATCGTTTCCATATGCATAGTGGCATTTTGTGTATATTTATTTTCATTAATGCACACAAATGGACAATCCTTTAAAAAAATAAATGTAAGAAGACCATACAAATATTAAACGCAAAAATAAGCAAGAAATAAACCGCAACACCTCCCACTCACTAAGACATACAGCTGAACAAAAATGAAAAAAAAAAACATATAAGAAAATATAAAAAACAAAACAATTTACCGAATGAAAAAGAAACAAAATATTATTAAGTATGAATGAACACCGACTGTACAAAACCATAAATTGACGAAATACAGTAATGGCGAACAACCTGCCTAAAAATCAAAACACACCAACTGATTCTGTCTCGTTTCTTATTTACAAATGAGCTATGATTGTACATCACTTATAAATCATACGATTTTAAACTTAAAAAAAACAAAACGAAAAAGAGATCGACGGAGTTGTGTTTGAGGTATCGTCTTTAAGTTTTTGTGTTTTGGCAATTGAAGCGTTCATTTGCGGCTAGTATAAACATTTATTGCTCATTTGAATCGTTTTATCCAATTTTCCGACATTCAATTGATATTTGGAGTTTTATTTAAAGAAACTTTTAACTTGTTCACAAAGGGAAAATACCACTTACTATTTGTTAAGAAATATTTCCATTAAACCTCCGTTAAGTAGAACTGCTACCATGAGCGTAGCAAGGTATATCTCATACATTATTATTGTAATTATTGCGTTTATATGTGTTTTTCTATTAATTATACATATATAAGATAGGAGTTCTATACTTCTAAAGGTTCTATCTACCCATTGAACGAAGATTGCATTGTGTCCACTTCTTCCAATCCATTGGTAAGAGGAGTGTATTGTTATTGTGGACAAACACGAGCATTGCTGTATTCCAATCATTCACTCTCCATGTGCGGATGTCAAGGAGGGCAAATGCGAAAACTTGATGGAACATGTACAGGTAAATAATTATAACCATATCTAACAAAATATGTTGTGACTAAGTATTTTATTTCTATTTTTATTTCGTTTTTATTTTTTCTTGTAAATAAAGTTTATGGGTTACAAATAGATTTAAGAATTGAAATAGAGGGGCGAACGTTACCAAAAGGACTCCCAAACTCGTAGTTTGAAAATAAAAACCATGGCTGAAAAAGAACAAGACAAACAGACAAATAATAGTGCATAGAAAACTAAAGAATTTAAAACAACACGAACCCAACTAAACTGGGGGTGATCGCAGGTGCTGTGGACGGGTAAGCAGATCCTGCTTCACATGTGGTACCCGTTATATTACTCATGTTAGTACAAACCCGGTTACATGTCTTATTCGGTAGGTCACATTCGTGAAAAAGGACGGGATAGTAGTTACGACATTAG
The DNA here is from genome assembly GCF_963676685.1 of Mytilus edulis. NCBI lineage: Eukaryota > Metazoa > Mollusca > Bivalvia > Mytilida > Mytilidae > Mytilus > Mytilus edulis. The sequence goes on from NC_092356.1 coordinate 58,399,916, forward strand.
GAAAATATCCGCTATTATCTGTGCAGAACATTTTCTTTATATTACACAGAATTTGATTTTCCATGCATATAATCTATACAAAATCTGACAATTTTGCACAACCTGTAGCGTGAAAAAATGTCCGGTGACCCATACTTTTTAATATATTTTTGAAAAAAGCAATATAAAATCTTCATTTTGTCAAGTTATCAAAAAATTCTATCAGTTTTATTGAAGACTCCCTAGCCACCTTAATTGGTTTTGCCTACCTAGACTTTGTTTTTGTTTTCTGATATCTTAAAAACTTTAGATAGATTGAAACTTTAAAGCCAACATTACCAGTAAGACAAGATCTACAAACAAGTTCATAAGCCGCAATCGCGAGTCAATTCCATAATTGAGTATTTGCTCTTAATTAAAGTGAGGTTTTTACCAATGTTTAGTGTTATTGACAATTATTGTGATAGATAGACATATATATTTATCATAGCATTGCTGCAAACTTTCCAATAAGACTAGATCTACGTATAGGTTAAATTACCGAAATTGTCATTTAACCCCTAATTTGAGTTCTAACTTGCTCTTTTTTCTATCAGGACATACAGCATCTTGTGATTTATGTCTGCCAATCCAAACTATGGAATCCTATATATATATATTTGTTGATAAACAAATCTACTGTAGGCAAGAAAAGATGGATATTTTTGACCGAGCTCATCATAGAAAGATACCAGGATTAAAATTTTATATTTACGTCAGACGCGCGTTTCGTCTACAAAAGACTCATCAGTGACGCTCGAATCAAAAAATGTTTAAAAGGCCAAATAAATTACGACGTTGAAGAGCATTGAGGACCAAAGGTTACTAAAAGGTTTGCCAAAAACAGCTAAGGAAATCTATTCCTGAGGTAGAAACGAATCCGAAGTACAGAACAAATCAAATTTGTTCCCATCTGTTATCATACGTCAATTAGTTGTTTAAAAGTAACTTGTATTTCAAATCTTTGAAGATATGAGTCTCTGTATTCTATCTGACTACTGTGTACATGGTACATGTTTGAACACTACATTAATACCCACATGCGTCTGTGAAAGTGGATACACAGGACTGAGGTGTGATACAAGTACGTATGTAAATATATCGTTATCATTTTCATAGGTAGTGTATTATTTTGTTGTAGAGCAAAATCAAAATTGAATCAAAGAAAAAAGACAATGATTATAATTAGATGCAGCTTGAAGATGAGTCCTATAACGATTGAATTTGATCTGTATTTGGTTCAAATCTTGTATCTTGATTTTCTTACGCGGGAAAAAAAGAGATCGTTATTTCTTTTTGGGGTTTCCAAAAAGTATCAAAATGCTGTACTACATATAATAAAATTCTACATACATTATGTACAAATACAACTTAAATCATACATACTGTGTTCGCACACGACTTACCAGTGGCATGCGAATCACAGTTCGAATTCAAGAATCTTTTTCTGTGTTTTTGAGCATTGCATGCGCAGCAAACCACGAAATCATAAAAGATGTTCATCATCTATTATGCTTTGTATTTAAGGGAATGAAAACCTTAGTACTTGAGAAATGTTTTAACATTTTAGCCCCAAAACAATATCAATGATACTTCCAGTCATTAAACACTAATCGACTACTGGGAGTGGACAAAACGAATAAAACTACCGATTGATTTGAATACATTGTTTATTAAAACATTGTTGTGACGTCATTCCCTTGTTTAATCCGTTATTTATTTCAGTGATTAGACTATCATTTACCTGTAAGAAACCATAATGTTACCTTTAGCTGTCCAATATTTTAAGAATAGCCCTCATCTTACTTAAAAATATTGGACAGCTAAAGGTAACATAATTGATTCTTACAGGTATATGATAGTTCAATCACTAAAATATATATATACAAAAAAAACTATTAAATACCACTCTCAAATTGATTTTTAACACTATCGATACTTATATTACAGCCAATTTTCTCATGTTTCTGTCTCTTTTAGCACTAATTGAATAAGTTGATTATGCTTGTTGATATCTGGTTTGTGTTGCTTTTATGAATTTCCTTTTTCAAAAGATTGATCCTCGTCCGTCTTTAGGTTATCAAAATTGACCTCTGGTGTTGCTCTTATTCTTCCTAACATCATTTTCAACTACAATTAAAACGAAAAAAAAAAGCAATAAAGCCATGCTTCAAAAACTCGATAGATCATGCCTCAATACAGGGGCCACGAACAACCTAACCTTGTCCTGTTACAAAGTGTGAATCTAGAATTTCCTACATGAACTAGCTAGGGGACTATAAAAGTTTTTATAGTTTTCAGTTTCGGCGTTGATTTACAAGTTGTTTTTAAGTCTGATTACATATGAATATAATGCAACACTTCTCTTATGAAAGACGATGAATATGGGAAGCAGAATAAGGAAGATATTACCGCATTTTATCTGTCAAACAAACCAATTGTGTGTCCGATTCGCACTTTGTTCGCAGTGATCATTTTATAAAAGATTTTTTTCAAAAGAAAATCGAGACACAATTGCGTTTCGGTAACCTTTTACAAATACAGGGGGAATCAATAAACAAATAAACGTAAAAAGAGCGACACGACCTTGCGGAAACAAAAACTGAAAAGGGGGGTTATTCAGGTGGTACCGTTTAGGTAAACAATAACAGTCTCTTGAAAATTCCAACAAAAGAATACAACTGATTGCATGTTAATTGTTGTCTCTTATTTGTTCATATTAATTATATATTTGAAATAAAATCTACTGCGGTGCACTCGATATGGTTCAACAAAAACCTGTCTTCATATGCTATTATTTTTTTTCCTCATTCACCAAGTAAAATATAAAACCTGAGAATAAACAAGAAAATATTAGGAGAAGACTACTTTTTGCAATATATAATATATATAAAATTTGCCATTATTAGCTGATTTGACTATATCCTCTTTGTAAAATAATGTATTCGTATCAGAAAGTTTGAAACAACACAATCACTAATAACGACTTCTCTTTCTTCGTTTTTGCATTAAGAAAATTCTTTCTTCGCTTTATCCATTTTGAAACACAAAATGCATGTAAAGGTATTCACGGAAACTTTAGGCGGAAATATAAGTAGTCCTTGCGTACGCAAAAATCATGATTAGCATACCCTGTGTATTATTCGTCATGTAGCAATACATGTTGTTTACCTTCAGCTGTACTTTCTTTTTGTCTATTTTTTTTTAAGTTGAGCTACTGTTTAAAGGGGCCAACATGTAGGATTTATTTTAAAGTAAAGAAAGTTTATTCACAAAACAATTTTCATACTTGATGAAAATTAATCATTGTTTGCTTATTTTTCTGTCCAATATTTTAAAGAATGGACTGTTATCGGCTTATATCCCTTACCGAAGTCTCCTCAGACAAACGTAATGAGGCATTCTTCCATCCTAATAGAAGGTAAAAAATGCAATAATTTTGTCCATTTTTCCTAAAATTTTGATCTATAATTGTCCGTTTTGTAACTTCTACTTTTATTTTGAGTTGGGTATTGTAAAATTTTATACTATCAAGTATGCAAGGACAGGAATGATTCTTTTTGAATCAGTCTTTATAGCATTTAATCACTATTGACATGAGAAGCAATATGATAAATGATACCGAGGATCTCAATCATTTCAAAATGTTTGAACGCTATCAATCAGTATACCTGGGTTAAATATACTCAACTTACAGAAACTTTACACAGAAACACGACAATATCAAGCCTAAAACATGTTCAAATAAAACAACATTCTGATACGGATCTTTTTTTCATTTTTCCTGAGACAAGTAACAAGAAAATATATGGTTTATGGAGTCTCAACCACTTTCATTTTATATCAACATTCGGAAATGACCGGTGAATAACAAACATACATATTTTTCAATCCATCTTGGCACGAGAAAAAAAGAAACTAAAGATAGGATATTGAAACTTTCTCAAATGATAGAAGTAATGGATAACCGAAGTGGATTATTCCAACATTTCATTTGATGTTTCGTGACATATGAAACATGCTTTATCAATTCTTTCGTGGTTTTTGTATACATTTTAAAACAGTGATATACAAGTCGGTGGTCGATGTCATAGATGACAAATGACCTTTTAATCAGTTCGTCGTATTGTCGAATTACCGAAGACCAGTGAGTGTTCATCGTATTGCGCTTACTATCGCCCGTCATTTTGGATGTTGGATGGATCCCAAGCCAGTTTCGAAGCTGAACAAACTGGTGTAGCGAAAAGGACGACATAAAATGAATACTATTTGGAATCAAAAACAGTTATCAATTTTAAAACTGTTGAATTGAGCATTAGGTGCCTTTATTCAAACATCTGGTATGATAATATACAACATGCACCAAAACTTATTAAGCTTTCAAATCTGCCTTTAATCAGGGACAATATGTAAAAATCAATTTAAGTCATTTAATTGATGCTCACATTTGGTATGTGGAATATTACCCCTGGGGATAGAAACCAGACAGTATATTGGTGAACGACCAATATAAAGACTGTACATTATGCACTAAAGAATAGTCTGAAACTGAGACTCATTTGTTTTTATTACACTCTGTTCTGGTATACGAGAAAATGTATTTTGGTGAACTTTTGATAACTTCTTTCATTACATCTATGACTTATAATGAAAAGCGGAAATTATTAATTATGAATATTCTCGAAAAATTACATTGTACAGGACAGGCTTATTCCAGAAGACGCAATTCTATTTACCGATGATAAAAAGATAATTTCATGTATAATTTGTTATTTTCAAGAACATGACAACTGTTTTTATTTATTTAATATCATCTGAGGTGACTTATGTGTCCATTGGCCCGGGTGTTTTCTTTAATATCATATATTATATATTTAATATCTGTCCATATTCATACACGTCACTATAATAAACAATTTAGTTACTTACATGCCTACTTATTTATTTACCGTAAAAAATAATTAAAAACTGTCGTACTATATATTAGATTTTGAATAAACCCTGCTGCAGTCTTTTTAATTTATTTTGTTGACAACTTGATTTTCCTTTTTCCAAGAAACTGTTCATATTGTCAAATATTGCAATGGGAAACTATGTAACCACGGTGTTTGTGTTGGAACATTCTGTTTATGCGATATGGGATGGGAAGGTGAACTTTGTGATACCTGTAAGTACGAGATTTTTTATTTTTCTTCTCTCTGTCAGTTTCAATGTAAATTGTATTTCTAGTGTGACAGCATATGATGGTTATCTATCGTATTTAAGAGTAGTATATAAAAATAAATTATGTAAAGAATAATCACTGCCAAAACAGTGTGTGTGTGTGTGTGTGTTTGGGGGGGGGGGGGGGGGGGTTAAGGAATAACAACGGTAAAATTAAAGTGCACATGTAGAATAATAGCTGACAACACCATTATCTAGTGATAAACAAAAATCAGCGACTTGCTAAATGGGAAACCACTTACAATAGGCCATTTTGGCAGCTTTGTCGTAAAATGATTTTATTGAACATTGTACATGACAGGCTCTAGTTTGCTCACGTTTATGCTATTTTGAAGGAATTACATGATGTGATAACCAATACGCTATATATACGTCAAAATACTTGAAAGGTCATAACGAGTCGAATATTTATTTTATTTCAGTGCAGCAGTGTCAAAATGGATACTCTACCATTTCTCATTGTTTCCCATATGGTAATATCGTTTACTTATCTTTTCTGTTATTGAAAGATGCATACTACTAATGATACACGTTTTTCATGAACAAAGTTGTGTTTGTTTTTGCTGTTTGGTTTTTTATTTCCTGGTGTGAATACCATACCAAAATAAATATTGCAGAATATAATTTTAGTATACAAAATGAATTTTGAGGGAACATTAAAATTGTAGTAAAATTTATTCATAGCAATTAATTTGAAACCCAAACTGTACTGATGTGTAATATTTTTTTAATACAAAATTTGAACAAAAATTATTTTGATGGGGGAATTTGGAATGAAACGGTTAAACTAGCTTAAAGTACGGCTGTGTTTTATTATGTGGGTTCACAATTGAAACAGTAAATGCATGTTTTAAAATTCAGTAGTTTGTTTCAAAGTTTGTTGATGTGGTTCATAAGTGTTTCTCGTTTCTTGTTTTTTATATAGATTATAGCGTTGGTTTTCCCGTTTGAATGGTTTAACACTAATAATTTTTGGTACAAACTTTTTAAATTTTCTAATCCATTTTTTTCTCGAGTGATCTCTACCCTTTAAATTAATCAAGCTGTTTAGTGGTCTTAAAATAGTCATTCAATTAAGATCAGCCTCAATGTATCCACGGAATCTCAAATAACGACTGAGAGAAAGATCTCATACTGTTTATAATTACTAAGATGGCCGTTCATAAGTTTAGGAAATGCTTTTTTCTGAGTAAACAGTATACTGTTTAACACATTTGATGAAGGCTATTGGAACAATATACATTCACCATGCGGGCTAACACGTATAATGTTGATCGTCTTGTCAATGCAGTTCAAAACAAAGTATTGTAATGTCTCTAACTTGCATATTATACATTGTACATTGCTATTGTACGTTAATCGGCCATGAACCTGGTAATAATATGGAAGTATCATATTTGTCTTTGGTGAGTGAATAACTTTTAACTAAAACATGATTAAAGCATTTAAAGTATATACATGTAATAATAATACATACTATACCTTCATACTTCATAGAATTACTACAATAAATATATTAAGTAAAATTAAAAAAATCATGTATCAAATAAAATACTTTCAGATACGGATGATACGGTGCTTTTTGTCCGCAATTTGCTTTTTGTCCGCTTTTGCTTTTTGTCCGATAATTTTGCTTTTTGTCCGAAACTTTTGCTTTTTGTCCGTTGCTTTTTGTCCGTTTCGCCTTTTGTCCGATAATTTTGCTTTTTGTCCGAAACTTTTGCTTTTTGTCCGTTGCTTTTTGTCCGTTTCGCCTTTTGTCCGATAATTTTGCTTTTTGTCCGAAACTTTTGCTTTTTGTCCGTTGCTTTTTGTCCGTTTTGCTTTTTGTCCGCTGATTTTGCTTTATGTCCGATATAAAAATGTGTATATCTTTTGCCGGTTTCGTTTTGAACATCAAAACCCCCTGCCATTTTTTATTATTACAAAAGTAAACATACATAAGTGATTGCGCATATTGTCAACAGAGGCAGAAATTTTTATTGGTATCGTGCATATTTATGATTTTTTGCGTTTTGTGTTTGATAGTTTGTAAGAAGTATTACATAGCTAAAATTTTAAGTTATGCACATAACATTATTTATAACTGAATGCTATCAAACATGCAATGCTTTTATCTTTTTCATCAAAAAACATACTTATTTATTTTAGCCCATCTGGCTCTTTTGACCAAATAGGCTTTTCTAATCAAGTAGCGTCCGGCGTCCGTCGTCGTCGTCGACCGTTAACTTTTACAAAAAAATACTCTAAAGTTACTGGGCCAAATTTAAACAAACTTGGCAACACTCATCATTAGGGTATCTCATTAAAAAAAATATGTCTAATCATGGAAGTTTTAAATATTCAATATTCATTCCATTGTCTAATTAACTCGCCTACCAACCAAGATGAAAACCACGCCGGAAATAGAATATATGGGGTAAAATTTAATTTTTGTCTTTTATTTTGAAAACCACTAAAGAGGTAGAAATCTGACAACAGCAGGATGTTGAGCTCTACCGATTGTTTATACATTTCATAACAGTCAGATGATGTCCCAAAATTGGTTTCCATTCTCTAACTATGGTTTGCCTTAAACCAATGCTATTAAACTTGAACACAATGCTTATTACCACATAACCCAGAACAAGTTTGAAATTCGGTGGCTTCACTTTTACTGCTATAGAGTTATGTCCCTTTGCAAAAACTGTTTATTTTTTTATTCTCGTTCTTTTACTTAAAAAATGGTATGAAAGGTGCAATGTGCATTACTACAAATCACAGGTCAAAATGGTGGCATCACTTTTCCAGTTATGCCCCTTTATAAATAAGAAAAGGCTGACTTTGTCGTTTTTGTTTTCTAACTTAAGTTCGTCTTAAGCAAGTGTTATGAAACTTATACAAAATGCTTATACTAACAGAAGTACGATCAAGTTCAAATTTGGGTAGTGTCACTTGTGCCATGTTTGTGTCCCTTTCAAAAGGTAAATGCAAGCGGAATCATTATCTGTGTCCAAAGGACTCATTTGGATTTATTGCCCTCAAATGGATTTTACCATTTATTTTCGTGTTTGCCTACTATTTTGAAAATTAAAATAGAGACCATGGAGACAGAAAAACTTTATGATGATCAGTATGATCAGTTCTATACAAGTGAGACAACATGGTCGAACTCATTAATAGAATCCTACTTACAGTAAATGTCCTTTGATGATGATTTTGACCATTTTTTTGTTTGCGTTTTTTGCCTCATACTGGATCTTAAATCTGCAATAAAGACAATATGAAGGCGACTTCTTATTTAAGTTATTGCCCTTTAATGTAGTGTCTTTCCTCTTCTTTTTTTTAAATGTAAATAACAGAGAACCCAAGGACAAATTTGTAATTAAGGTAGTAAAATTTGATTTTGTTTGTTTGATTAGTAATGTTTTTAAATGGTAATTTTAGGGGAGATAACTATAAAACAGAGCAGACAACAGCCGAATGCCACCAATGGGTCTTCAATGTAGCGAGAAACTCCCGCACCCGTAGGTGTCATTTAGCTGGCCCCTTAAAAAATATGTATACTAGTACAGTGATAATGGACGTCATACTAAACTCCGAATTATACACAAGAAACTAAAATAAAAAATCATACAAGACTAAAAAGGCCAGATGCTCCTGACTTGGGACACGTGCAAAATTGCTGCGGGGTTAAACATGTATATGAGATCTCAACCCTCCCCTATATCTCTAGCCAATGTAGAAAAGTAAACGGATAAAAATACGCACATTAAAATTCAGTTCAAGAGAAGTCCGAGTGCGATGTTAGAAGATGTAACAAAAGAAAAGAAATAAAATGACAATACAATATTTATAAATAACAACAGACTACTACATGATCTTTTGCTATTTTACATTTGAGCACGGTGACCCTTTCTAATCTATTAATGTTTTCAAAGCATTTTCTTTTCTAAAAGCTATATTCTATCATTTGTTCATCATTCTATCATTTAATTTAGCTTCTGATCACATAATGCTGGTTTTTTTTCCCTGTATTATCCATACAAATGTGTCATTTTGTCACAACCTGTATCTTGAGAAAATGTTCGTTTACCTATCATACTTATTATATTTTTGAACATTTCACAATATTACTAAGTTTGTTGCAAAATCATTTTTAATCTATTCTCCCATACCACCTAAAAGACGATTTTCACCACCTATTTTGCGTTTTGTCATATCTCATAGAAAATTATAATAGATAAAGATACACTTTAAATCACAAAAATGATCTGCAAGTCAAGATCTGCTTACATGTCAAATTTTGCTGACATAGTTAAGTATAGTCCGGCGGCTACAAGCATATATCAGACGAATTGTGTACATCCTGCTACAAGCATGAAATTTGGCATAGACTTTCCTCAACTATTACTCTTTGATTTCAGATACGGAGGCATTTGAAAAAAAAGTCTCACTTCCGGTAAAAATACAAAATGACGGACACCATATTTGAATCAGCCTAATATCGAAGACTAGTATTTGAAAAGGTGTTATTATCATGTTTCTATCATAATATTCAGTACAAACCTTTGTTTTTGACTACTTTTGGATATATTATATAGATAAGATGTCTTTGAAAACACTACTTCCGGTAAAATCCCACATGGCGGTTATTGTATTAAAAAAAGTTTTTTTTTAGGAAGGGTAATTGAAGTGTGTTTTAATGTATTGCCACTATCATTACATTATGCAGAAACCTTTCTTTAGTGCTTCTCATGGACATAATGTATAAGACGTATATCTTTAAAACCCTGACTTCCGGTAAGATAAATAAATGGCGGACATAGAAATATCGATTTATTACTTAAATATTCAACTTTTTTAACATGTAAAGAAAACGTTGGGTCATTCAACTTTTGGCTTTAAGTTATCACCAAAACCACTTATTCTATTCTGTTGTAACTGTTTAAGGGGACGACCATTTGATATTCTGGGAAGAGGGGGGGGGGGCAGGAGGATTTGTTTTTGATCAGTTATTTTTTTTTGTAAACTGAGAGGACAGATTATTCATTTTCTGCACTATTGAAGCAAGATTTTTCATTTTCATGAAAGCAAGGGACTGATTATTCATTTTCACAACTATATTTATGATACTCGAAAACATACATTTTTTTTAAATATTTGTTAATTATACATGTATAGTCCAGTCATTATGTACCATTTAATCAGAAAAGATCATTATCCCCTGCAGAAATTTTAAGATTCAAGATTTCATTCATAACCCCAGACACATACTTGTGTACAATAGGACAATATACAAACATTTTAAGATAATACATAGCGAGACAGGACAAACGAAACACAAATACATAGTATGAACCGGTGAAGGCCATAGAAGCTATAGACCTGCTGAGTTATTTATTTTCAATACATTGCAAGTTGGGTTATTTATTTTCAAACCACCACAGAACAAACCATTTATTTTTGTGATTATCAAGGCTGCCCCCCCCCCCCCCCCCAAGAATATCAAATGGTCGTCCCCTAAATACAAAGTTGACACGTCCGGTAAAAATATGGCGTAAATTTCAAAGGTGAGTCCTCTATCCATATCTTTGATGTAGAGTTTTGAATAGATTGATAAAACAAAATATTCACTAAATTACTAATTGAAATATTTTTTAAATTACTACTATTTGGCCAAAAAATACATGTTTATTCACACTCTCCACCACATGCACACAACGCAGTGCACTGGGGACCCTATTTCCCCTATAACAACGACTGAGGCATCCTTTTTTTACATCCAAAATATACAAACTTCTAACAAAATGATGAGGCCTCAGAAAGATTGTTTTTAAAAGGAATCTTCTTTGTTCCTTCGCCATCCATTAGCGCCTGGACTGGCTAGAATTGGTAAAAAGAGATGGGGAAGTAAAAAAAAGGCTACTTAGCATTTAATTAACGAAATAGATGTGCACAATATCTCATGTACACATAGTGCATTTTTGAATACAAAACACTTTTTTAATAGAAATATTTGAAATAAATACATCAACAATGTTTATTTTCAAAATAGGTTAAGTCTGTAGGGCGTTAAAAGTTATTGTTATTTTTTTCCTCTTCACTGAAATGCGTTACTCATAAAATCCGTAAATATTATCAAGTTTTCGGTATATTTCTTATATTTTCATTTATATTTCTTCGGAATATGTATGTAGTAACCAAAGATAGATGACTGTACATCTCCAGTAATTAGTCCCGAAAAAAGAGGAGAAATAAAATCAAATCTGGAACAGGCCTCGGTTACCCAGACGGTTGAATTTAAGAAATTAATATGTGATATATATATAAAACAGTATCTTTATTTCCTCCAATAATGAAGAGCATTAGTTAGATCGATAGTTGAGGTAAACGTTGGAGATAGGACAGTATATTTACATATGATATATCAAAGTTAACCTTTACACAAATATATAAATGTAAAGAATGCGAAACAAGAGAATGAATTTAAATGTTTATCAGCCTAAGAAAGTAGCAATATTCACACAGTAGAATCTTTGACACAACTAATTGTCTAATATGTAGAAATTGTTCCATTCATCCAATTCAAGTCGCACACATCCAGTATATGTTTGTGATGCAGGCCTTTTGAAACATAGTCCGTTCATCTTCGTTAGATCGAAGTCTGTCGCGAAGGACGCGAGTTTATTTTATTAACTGACATTCTGTGAACAATATTTTTCTTTATGGACTATTAATAATTCAATTCAGTTTAACTTTACATTTAATATCGGAAATTTGTGATACTTATTTTAGCTAGTTTTTTATTAGACTGAAATTATCTCCCTTGAAAACGTGGGCTGAACAAAAACAATTTAGAACTTTAAATCAGTATCAATGTGGACTGTGTATTGTTGTAACATCTATATTATTAATAGAACATTAATCAGAAACTAATAGTTTATTCTTTCGCCACATTGAATGGTGCCGGAACCCGGGAGTAAGTGATAGAAACTGACAATAATTTCCGATACATACAAACGACAAAACGTAAACATTCAAAATGTCACTCGCATATCTGAAAGGCCTTAAAACACGATATAAAAATTTATTAGAAGTCGAACTTGGTAAATCTGAAGAACTCTTGACAAGAGAAGTGTCCGATTTTGATCTTGAATCCCAAATCAGAAAGGTAAACAAATCGTATCGCAGATTTGATGAATTTGGCCCAAAATTTGAAGAAACTTTGGAAAGGTTATCACTCGCATTAGAAACTGCCAAAGCCGAAGAAGACCTGAAAACATTTCAAAAAGAAAGTGAATTGTACTTTAATATAATAACAGAGGTAACAAGCCGCAAGGAAGAGCTCAAACTGATTGACAATTTCCTACAGGAAAAATACAAAAACTTATCAAAACCAGAACCAGATTCTAAAATTGAACAATTAATAGAAATACAAATACAAATGATGCAACAAATGCAATTACAAAATGCTAAACCTCAACATGATGAACTAAATCAAGCAGCTGTAAAATTACCAAAACTGGAAATAATGGGTTATAATGGAGATAAACAGAAGTTTAAAGAATTTTGGGACCAATTTGAAGTAACTGTTCACAAAAACACTAAACTGTCAAATGTTGAACAAACTGACAATGTTAATAATGTTGAACAGAACTCAAAGTGTGAGACGCAAACCTCATCTACTAGACCTCAGAGACGTGCTGCGACACAAGCAAAACAGAAAATCCAGGAGTGGACGTCTTGATAGTGAACATTGACTTTAATTTGTTAAATACTTTCTGTTCCTTGGGAGTGTCGCGAAGGACGCGAGTTTATTTTATTAACTGACATTCTGTGAACAATATTTTTCTTTATGGACTATTAATAATTCAATTCAGTTTAACTTTACATTTAATATCGGAAATTTGTGATACTTATTTTAGCTAGTTTTTTATTAGACTGAAATTATCTCCCTTGAAAACGTGGGCTGAACAAAAACAATTTAGAACTTTAAATCAGTATCAATGTGGACTGTGTATTGTTGTAACATCTATATTATTAATAGAACATTAATCAGAAACTAATAGTTTATTCTTTCGCCACAAAGTCTGTATGACATCATAAGATGCTAAGATGCATGCTAAAAAGTCTTCGTCAGTTAAGCTATGTAGATAGGCACTGAATTCGATTGGACCTATATCTGAGGGTCTCAATGGGGGGGGGGGGGTCTGTTATTCTGTAAACATTTAATTTCCCCCCTTTTTTCTCTAATCTTCCAAAAATAAGTCTATTCTTTAAAATTGATTTTTTACGCATTATTCTCTGATTTTTCCAGTTTTCTTTAATCTTAAAATAAAAGTAAAATAACATTCTTTTAAATGAATGAGAACGGTGATTTCCAAACAACAGCAAGGCTTTCATTTGTTTCTCAACAATGACGTGTCGATGCGTATTGTTCTGCATGATTAAAGTGCTAGTTCCTTCATGTAACAAGTCCAAGTTCTCATCAGTTCTTTCCGGTGATTTTGACTACATATAAGAAGATGTGGTGTAATTGCCAATGAGACAACTCTTCAAAGAGACAAAATGACACCGAAATTAACAACTATAGGTCACTGTACGGCATTCAACAATGAGCAAAAGCCAACCGTATAGTCAGCTATAAACAGGGGCGGATCCAGGTTTTTTGAAAGTGGGGCCGTATTTTGCAAAGATCGACGAGCGGAGCGAGGCAAAATTATGTTTGGCCACTTTTTAGGACTTAAAACATAAAATAAGTGAAATATGCACTTTTTAAACGGTTCCTGGCGTGGGGTATGCATATTTTGTAATTGCTGGTAAGGTGTAAGGGTTGGACATTTTAGATGCTGTATCTCCTTATTAATTTCTATCATTAAATGATAGTTTGGATCCAAGAGCTATGTACTGATACATTTAATGTGTGATGTGTCAGTAAAACATAGGCATGAAAAATGTTCGTACGTTTGTTGTAAGTTAAGTAAGAATAACCTCACAGAGTTGTTGTTGTTAACAAGATATACGCTGGGCTATTCGATTGAATTTGAAATACGACCGACACGAGTAAAAATAGACAAAAAAGCAATTTTTATCCAAATATTTGGTTGATATGTTTCACCAACAACATTAAGGGAAGTAAAGGGTTCCAAATCAATCAAAGGCTAAGAATGAGTCTGAAATGACAATGAATTTATGAATGCCGGCCGACACATGAAGACATAAAGGCCACACCCAGCAGGAAGGTTGCAGTCTGGTCTTGAAAAAAGTATTCCATATATTTCAGTTCGGCGAAACAGACAGTCCGGTCAACCATGAAAACCCCTGCCACAAAAAAATATGCCCGCTTTTATTCATCATGTTCATTTAATGCTAAATAATTCTGTTGGGAATTTTCGTTTCTAATAGCAAAATAGTGGACAAGATTTTTATTTTGCGTCTATAAATTTTGTTTAAGGCAAAAATCAGAGTTAATTTTTTTTCTCTCAAATATCTAAGACTGTCTCCTCAAATCAAATGGTTCGGACTTACGACTTTAAAACTATATAGAGCTTATACTGACTAGGGATCGATATTCAGCTAAATTATTTTTAAATAGGCTAGGGCGTTTGGGGTTAAACATATTTCCGTAGTTAGATACTATATATTGCAGTGGAACTATTTTTCATGAGAGTGTAATAGTCTATAGAGCATTACTTTCTGTTTGGTGGAATAGTGAAATAGAAGTCAATATGTTCTTGCTAAATCCTGTGTTGCTTTGAAGGTTATGATTGTCATCCTCAGCCTATGCAATGTGTTACTGTAATTTGAATTTCAAAATGACTGAGAGACGTTTTATTCGACGCACTGCAGGTCAACTTCACCATATCGAATCATATGACTTTGATAATCAGTAAATTCCAGCGAAAAATATCTTTATAAGTCAAAAATTGTCGTATAAAATTAAATAGTAGTACACGGGAAATGGCAAAGTTCACCATGTTCACGAAGTCTATATAAAAAAGAAGATGTTGTATTATTGCCAATGAGACAACTATCCACAAAAGACCAAAATGACACAAACATTAACAACTATAGGTAACCGTACGGCCTTCAACAATGAGCAAAGCCCATACCGCATAGTCCGTTATAGAAGGCCCCGATAAGACAATGTAAAACAATTCAAACGAAAAAACTTGGCTATCGGTCTTATTTATGTAAAAAAAAACAAATATGTAACATATAAACAAACGACAACCACTGAATTACAGGCTCCTGACTTGGGACAGGCACATACATAAATAATGTGGCGGGGTTAAACATGTTAGCGGGATCCCAACCCTCCCCTAACCTGGGACAGTGGTATAACAGTACAAAATAAGAACGAACTATAAAAATCAGTTGAAAAAGGCTTAACTCAACAGATGGACAAAAATATAAATATGTCTGATTAATCTTTTTTTTTAAAGTCTGAACAAAGGACGCCCTCTACGCTCCCCTCTGGATCCGCCACTGAATTAAAAGTCCAAGTAGAAGTATCGGAAACCAGTTCACATTGACTGAATCCTATAGTTTGTTATCACGAAACCCAAAAAAGGTTTACCAAGTTTGTTTTCACTTTTATCATATTTTTACAATGATAATTTTGATAATTTTCTTTAAATTTTAAGAAGGGAAAATTCTGTTAACAGTTAATTTTTAGTGTTTTCTTTTATTAATCATTCAATATTCATTATATTTTTAGACCATACATTTCTCTAATCTTTTTTTTTTGCCCGTTATTCTCTAATCTTCATTTTTTAAGGGCATTATTCTCTAATCAGTTAACCCCATCCAAACCCTCATATCTATTTCTATTAAATCACACCAAAACTTGTCCCTTTTTGACAGGAACAAGAGAGTACGATGTTGGTTAAGTCGTTAAAACAAGTTAGCTAAGTTGAAATCCAAGCCGTTATAACAAGTTAAACCCCAGTCCCTCTAAACCACGATCACACCACGCTCACCGAGTTCTAAAATAAATTCAGATCGTAGTGAGGTCGCGGTATGAGCGGCATGGAAATGGAAATTTTCGTTGCTTTCACGATCCTACTACGTTCTCATTACGCTTCTACGACAATCCTTCTACGATAATAACACGTTCTCACCGCACGTGGGAGTGGTGGTACTGAGGGGTTGATGTAGAGGCAAAGGGAGCTCTAATAGTTTCGAATCCTGATCCAGCAGAGATGTCGAACCGACCAATCAAATCTAAATTACAACCTATTGCTGGTCCATCAAGCTCAAATGACGATATTTTAGTGAACGATAGCAGAGATGACAAAGATGTGTCAATAGAAATAGGAGATGTGATATGAGTGTCAATGAGACAACGCTCCATCCAAGTAACAATCTATATTAGTAAACCAATATAGGTCAAGGTACGGCCTTCTACACGGAAACTTAATGCTTAATCCAAAAATAACTTAATCCAAAAAATAATGCTCACACCGAACAACAAGCTATAAAGGGCCCCATAATTACTACTAGTGTAAAACCATTCAAACGGGAAAACCAACGGTCTAATCTACTAGCATATAAAAACAAGAAGCATGGTTAAGCCGTTAGAGAAAAAGAAGTCCTAATTACATACAGACAAATAAAACCTGGAGAGATTTAATATATTTTGACAATGACAATGAGAATGACGGTCGTAAAATGAACGTAGTGGGGTCGTAAGAAGAGCGTGTTGAGGACGCCAAGGGCGTACTAGAATCCTACTATGGTCGTGAACAGCGTGGTGTTAACGTGGTATGTTTGTAGTTGGGTCTCTATGATAACACGATGGTCGTAGTGAGGTCGTAATAACGTCGCTGTGAGATAATAGCGCTGTCTCTCCGAAAATAGAATCACGCTTTCGCTGCGCCCTCGCTACGATGGTACAGAGACCTTTGTGATCTTACCACGACCTTAGTGCGCTGTCACTACGCTTCTAATACGACCTGATTTCACCACGACCGCACCACGATTGTTTTGAACATGTTCAAAGTTGGCCACGCTCATCACGATCTTGAAAACCTCACCACGATCGTGATACGACCTTACTGCGATCTACACTTTTTGATCTGACATTTTTTTCACAGATCGTAATAAAACTTCATTCAAATAAAAACCAAAATCTGATAATTTTCTTTAAAATTAACAATTAAGGGGCAGCAACTCTAAAAACTGTTATCCGATGTGTCGAAAAAAAATTCAGCAGATAGATCTTGACTTGATAAACATATTTACTCCTTGTCAGATTGGCTCTGAATGCTTTGGTTTCAGAAATATAAGCCAAAATCTAAATTTTACCCAAAGTTCTATTTATAGACATGGTGGCCATCTTGATTATTGGGTGGGGTCATGTGATATATTTTTTTAAACTAGATACCTAAAGGATGATTGTGCCAGTAGTTTCAGAGGAGAAAGATTTTTGTAAAATTTAACGTCGAAGACGGATGCCTACTGATGAGTAAATCTCAGTTAGTCCTCTGGTCCAGGTGAGCTAAACCAGCAAAACGGACAAAAAGCAACGGACAAAAAGCAAAAGTGTCGGACAAAAAGCAAAATTATCGGACAAAAAGCGAAACGGACAAAAGGCAACGGACAAAAAGCAAAAGTTTCGGACAAAAAGCAAAATTATCGGACAAAAAGCGAAACGGACAAAAAGCAACGGACAAAAAGCAAAAGTTTCGGACAAAAAGCAAAATTATCGGACAAAAAGCAAAAGCGGACAAAAAGCAAATTGCGGACAAAAAGCACCGTATCATACGGATGTAACCTTTGATTTATGTCCAATTGATACTATTCGTAATTGTCACACATGCTATTTGTACCCGTTCACAAAAAGTGGAGTCATATGTGATATAAATATAGAAGGAGAAAATGTCAGGCTAAAATTAATCGATGGATCCTTTGTGGAAAGAATCAACAAGGACCACGGTACGTAAACACACAATTGGCTGAGGCATTCCTAAATTAAAATGTTATTTCCGTAACATGTTCTCCGTGACAACGGAAAGGTTTGATTTAGATCGTAATTTCATGTTTATAGCATAAAAACGCGCTTCAGATTTTTGCAATTTGATTAAGAACCGTTTTGATTTTTCACCAGAGTTTGGTATTTTTGGTATTTTACTTTTTCATACAAAATGTGATTTTGTCAATCATGTCAATGCTTCATAACCCAAAATAGTTATAGAGAATGAAGCAATTAGTTTTATTTTGCAATGTTAATAGCCTAAAGTCCTTATGGCAATTAAACTATTTCAAATTGTTGTAATGCTTTTTTTTTAAATACAAGTTATGTACAAGCAATAGAATACTACATTGAAGGATTCAAATGATCATTTTGTGAAAGGAAAAAAAAATTCTGCTTTGTATCGATCTGATCAGTTAAGCACTTTTCAAGTATATAAGTATAGTGTGTTAGTATGTTGTGCCGTTACACCAGTGTCCCAAGTTAAGGGAGGGTTGGCCCCTTCAAAGTAGTTTAACCCCGCCAAGTTTTACATGTTCCTGTCCAAAATCTGGAGCCTGGAATTGAGTAGTTGTCGTTTATTGGTGTTTGTCATAATTGTTTTTTAGTCTGTTCTTGTGTTACGCCGTTACACCTTTATTATGGCTAGGGGAGTTTTGTGCTTTCAAGCATGTTGGAGCTCTCCACATTCTGCATGTGTCCCAAGCAGGACCCTGTAGTTCGCTAGTTGAGTGGTTGTTGCTTACATTTCAGCCATATTTGTTTTCGTAAAAATTGTTTTCTTTCATACTCTTCATGTCGGGACTTTGTCTTTTACAGGCGACTATAAGGTATGGGGTTTTCTGTTGAAGTCCGTACGGTTGTCTATTATTGCTTACACTCATGTCATTTGAACTTTAGTGGATAGTAGTCCCATTTGCAATCATCCCACATCTTTGTTATATAGATAGAAAACGTAATTTATAATGTAATGTAGGAAGCAAAAACATAGTTAGAACCTTGTAGTGTTCAACAGCAGCTGTGAATAAATATTTCACAATACATCATTTGTTCTATGGATAATGTAAATCTCAATATAAAAGAATGTCCCTATCCGTACATGCATAGTTATCGAGAACTTATCAAATGAACAATCATATACCACCAAATCATAGTACGTGATATCCGGTTGCACGTAAAACGGTTGAAAAAGATGTTCCCTTGAATTTGACAGTTGTAGTCGTAAGTAGGTAATCAACATTTCTGGGTCATTAACATATATCTTGGATGTTTTAAAGCACCATTATCTTTTTATTTAGTGCTCCTATAGAATAATTTGGAAACTTGAGGTTACATGGTCACTAAAGCTGTACACGGGTAAAAAAAGAGGTGAACATGTGAATGGTTAACTTCCAGTGATGGTTATTTTCTTATATGCAATGAAATGGTATGTGAAATTTTGTACTGAACAGGATAAAACTTTACTCTCGTCAAATCTTTATTTGAAACAAAAAAAAAATCGGCACAATTTTTTAAAACGTGCAAATTTAACAAAGACCTTTAGAGGAAATCAATGGTGGTATATCACCTATACAAATATAAGTTATTTAAACTGTCTTGTACAAATGATTTTGCAGATGAAAAGCTAGCTGGGGGATGTTTTCCTCCGGATTCCTTGGTAATTGGAGTTAATAACAAAACCATCAAGATGAAATCTCTGAGAGTTGGCGAGACCATCTTAACTGTCGATGCACATGGGAGATACAAATATACTAAAGTTATACTAATGTTCCACAACGACAGCAAAGGAAAACTGAAATACCGTAAGATTGTAACTGAAAACGGTCATTCTATTGAAATAAGCCTTGAACATTTGATATATACGGCAAAAAGACGAAACGACAAAATTGAGGTCAAAGCTGCTGGAAAAATCAAAGAAGGAGATTTCATTCATGTGTTCGATAAATACAGAGGTTACACGAAAGCTGTCCGTGTCATTCATATATCTGAAGAAGTTAAAACCGGACTATACGCACCTTTGACAGAAACTGGAAATCTGATTGTCGACGACCATCTTGTATCATCATACGCTACCTATGAGGACCAAGACATTGTACATTTGATATTTTTGCCCTGGCGATTAGCGTTCAAGTTCAACGCCTGGATGTGGGATCAGGAACCATATGCGCCAATGGAAAGTGGGGCGCATTGGTCATTGAAAGGTTTCTTTATGTTTGCAAATCTTCGCTGTTACCTCTTCAATGAAGAATACTGCGAGTACATGAATTTCTAAAATACCTAAATAAAGCAGTTAGCAATTTAGTCATATCTTTTAATGTTGTGAAGTTTTAAATCATTTAAGAAAAAGTCAGGTCTGCAGTACAGTTATATTGAAATGTAGCATTAAATGTGCATTAAATAAAAAAACCTATACAACTAATCGATATCATAGGTCACATTTGAAATGAGTTTGCCATCGAATTCTATTTATGCCAAACAGTTTGGCGTTTTCCAAGGATGGAAAGCGAAGTTTTAATGTTTCTCCAAACTATTTTTTTAAAACCGATAATAATTAATTTGACATTCCAATGCTGAAACACGACGGTTCAATCTATTTAAAAAAAAACCGAGAAACATGTTTAAACCACACCAACAAACAACAACTACTGAACATCAGATTCCTGACTTAGGACAGGTTCAAACAAATGCAGCGGTTTTAAACGTTTTGATAGGTACCAACTGTCACCTTTTTTGCTGAAACAACGTTGTAATATCACAACATAGAAAGACACGCTATAAAATATGAATTAAAATGGCTTAACTCAATCAAAAGACATATAAACACAAGTGAACATACCTGCAGGAATAACTTTGGTCTACGAGACATTGTAAATACAAAATCAATAAAATAAGGGGTTAGATTTTAAACAATTTGAAGAAAAAAAAACAACCATATTAACCTTGAACAAAATGCCGCCAAATGGAATAATTTACACAGGTAAATGATAGTAATTTTGTTGAAGGTCATTTATGTATAAAGTAATCAAAATAGAGCCAAGTATATCGTATGGTCTTCCAACAATGAGAAAACCCAGACTTCTAAGCAAGCTTTTTATTTATACTAAACAAAACTCAAGGTATTACAACTGATATCTGACAATCTTTTTGTTTGCCTCAAATGTCTATAAGAAAATGATAGGAATGTACATTCTCTAAATTTTTCTTATATCTATTGTTTTCAAATTTTAAATGATATCATATTAAAAATGTATATGTGCAAAGGGGCAAAACTTTGATTTCTCAACAGACCAGGATGCCTAACTTATTTGCCGTTTACATGTTTTACAAAGTGTAATAACCTCTGATGAAGCATGTAGGGGAGTTGCGGCCAGATCCTGCACACTGATGCGTATAACATAAACTGAAACTGTCTCGCCTTTGGGTAATTTCGATAGATTAAAACAAATATTGATATTAAATGGCAAATTGTAAACTACGCAAAACATTGAACGTCAATAAACCATTTTGATGTCAAAAAGTCTTCATGGAAATGAAAATGTGCCAACGCTAAAATAACTGCATACAAAATATAAGTAACCTTCCACTGGTGGTTCTGTATTAACTAACTTACTGATCTTCTGCTTCTTCTCGTTACGAGTCGAACTCTGTAGTAAAGTGTAATTGACTCGGGCGCATATCAAACAGACAGGAGGCCACTCCTCTGGCCAAAAGTAAAAGTCCAGGAAATAAACTGGACGGTATTTACAATAAAATATGATCTTTAAAATTACATCTATGTACACTGGTTATCCTGCTGTCTATTTCAGATGTGGCTGGGTCCAGGGGATGGTATTCACTCTGGCCTTGAAGTCCTCTAGAGATCCGGACTCCACTACAGATACAGGGAGTTAATTGCATTCTCTAGTTGTTCTTGGGAAGAATGAGTGGTAGTAGACATCCCTCTTTACTCTAGTGTGTCTAAGTTTGTGGTTGCCCCTGGTCCTACTGTCTCCTGTCGTGTAGTATTTGGCTGGATCAATGGCAATCATCTGATGTTGAGTCTTGTAACACAGCACCAGACTCTGTTTCCATCGTCTGTGCTGCAGTGATTCCCACTGAAGTTGATCCAGTAGCTAAGTTACACATCCAGGAGAGCTGTCCTGGTAGCAACTATAAACAAAGCGAGCTGCTCGTCTTTGTACCTACTCTATGTCGCGTATGGTGGTGATTTGGTGAGGATCCCATACTGGGGACGAGCGTAGAGTAGGCTGTGACTTTTGTTGCTGGAGTACACCTACCAAGATTTCTCCGTAAGAAGCCAAGTGTCTTTGAGGCTTTCCCTATTGTCTGGTTGATATGGTTTGTCCAGGTGAGGTCTTTGTTGATAGTGAGCCCCAGGTATTTCCCGCTGTCTTTTGTCTCTAATTTGTGTCCATGGAGTGTGTATGACGCCTGGGGTTGATGACGTCGTCCTGAGACACGGATGACTGTACATTTCTCCGGGTGGAAACACATTTGCCACTCCTTTTCCCATTTTCCAGCGAGGTTAGGTCTTTTTGCAGCAAGTCTGCATCTTCCGTATTCCTAATGCGGCGGAAGAGTAGACAGTCATCAGCAAACAGTCTAGCACTTGAAGTTGTTGCTTCAGGGAGGTCGTTGATGTAGGCCAGAAGGGTAAGGGACCCATCACAGTGCCCTGAGGTACTCCAGATACCACGTCAAGAGGGTCCGATTTATGGTTTTCAAGAATCACAGACTGAGTTCTGTTAGACAGAAACTGTTTGATCCATTCGAGCTGGGAACCTCTTACCCCGTAATAATCCATTTTACGTAGAAATCTAGCATGTGGTACCTTATCAAAGGCCTTGGCGAAGTCTAACAGGATGATGTCTGTCTGGTCGCCGTCCTCCATGTTCTTAGCTATTTCATGTATAGTTATTACCAGCTGGGACTCGCATGACCGTTTGGTTCTAAACCCATGGTGTTCGTCGCAGAGTATGTTGTTTTAGTCAAAGTGGTCCATGATAGAACTGTGTACTATGTGCTCTAGCAGCTTACATGAGATGGAAGTCAAGGAAACTGGACGGTAGTTTGCAGCTGTATGTTTTCCCCTTTCTTAAAGACTGGGACTATGTTGGCTGTCCTCCAATCTTCTGGTACTGATCCCTGGTCCATTGTATAAATCATCACTGACTATATTTTGCATGAATTTTGTATGCGCTCGTCTAGACTCTCGTTGAAGTTCAGCTTTGATGTTTTTATACCTTTTCCTGTCCTTTGGTGAGTTGTTGAGTTTAGCTTGGAGTAAGCTCTTTGCTTCTGTTTGCTTAAACGTCTTAGTTGGGTATTCCTATAGGTGGCAGTGTTTTACATCTCTCTATGTGTCCTGGGTGGCTTGTAAACATCAGGTCTAGTATGTTGTTTCCTCTTGTGTTGTAGTTGTTTCTTTGCTGGATTGACAAGTCAGCTGACATCTGTAAAAATGCTCGATTGATTGTTTGTGGTAGTTGGTTACCTTTAATCTCATTTCTTTCCCAGCTGATATCAGGTAGGTTGAAGTCACCTCCAAGAAGGAATGTGCTCCTTTTGTTGTTGTTTCTCAGATTTTGTATCTCTGTGATTGTTTTCTCCACATATTTACTATGTTTTATTTTGTTGCGTCCCTGTCTGATCACAAATAAAGGGGCGAATACAAGAGGGACATTCAAACTCTTGATCGAAAATAAACTGACTTTTTTTTGTTAGGAGTATTTCTATTTGTATCCATCTGATGGGTTATGACTTTTTCAACTGATTTTTATTGTTCGTTTTTATTTTGTACTGTTACACTACTGTCACAGGTTAGGGGGATCTCTCTAACATGTTTAACCCCGGCACATTCTGTATGTATGTGCCTGTCCCAAGTCAGGAGCCTGTTATTTAGTGGTTGTCGTTTGTTGTTGTGTTTCATATTTGTTTTTCCTTCATTATTTGTACATAAATTAGGACATTAGTTTCTCGTTTGAATTGTTTTACATTTGTCATTCGTGCTCAGTGCACGGGGGGGGGGGGGGGGGGGGGGGGGGGTAACTTCGATATTTTTTTGGTAGGGGTGTGCCATATTAGCCTCAAAAAACGTACCCATTTTAATATAACATTCACTGAAATTCAGTACCTATAGTTATATAAATATTTAAGAAAGAATGACCTATACTTATATACAATATTTAAAATATGACCCATGCTTATATTAGCACTAACTCACAGGGGTTCATTTGGGAACTTATTTGAAAGCATTTTGTTTGAAAGGTGAACTTTCAAATGAATTGATTTAATTTAATATAATAATTGACCATTAATAATGTATGATTCTCAATAGCATATTTATATATGATATGTAGATCATACCCCGAATCAATATATAGTTGTCAAACGTAAATGCATTTTAATATAGGATGTCATTAAAAAGGAGGGTCATTTTTATATAAAATCTCGCAAAATTATGACCCATATTTTTGGCACATCCCCGTATTCCCAATAATAGGAAGTTGACCCCCCGTGGCTCAGTGGAACATATTGCATACATGGTCATGACGAGAACCGGCAGGAACAGAATAAAACATTAACAATGCATCTTATATTAAACATGCAACAACGTAAACAATGAAACAAATGAAGAATACAAATTCGCCATTGCAGTTCAAGATGATAGAAACTATGACAATTGGAAATTTCAAATATTAATCATCGTACATTAATTCGTGACCTATAAAAACTTATCCTATGGGTTTATCGGGTAGTTGGGTAAAAGGATCAACTGTAGCTCTTCTATCAGACAGTTAAACCAATGCATAACGGCGTCGACCGGGGCAAATAAACACCCAGACAAGACCCATCGTTAAATTTGTTGGTATGGCACTACTCCCACGATGGTAAACCCTTGCAATAATTCTAAGAGGAGTTCATGTGTGTCCTGTAGCAATGTAAAATCATAATCATGGTGTTTTGGTATGACAGGAACGCAGACTTTCCAGACTTTATTTTTATCCATCTGATGAGTTTAAGCCTTTTTCAACTGATTTTTTTAGTTCGTTATGTTGAACTGTTATACCACTGTACCAGGTTAGGGGAGGGTTGGGATCCCGGTAACATGTTTAACCCCGCCACATTATGTATGTACGTGCCTGTACCAAGTCAAGAGCCTGTAATTCAGTGGTTGTCGTTTATTTATGTGTTACATAATTATTTGTTTTTCGTCCATTTATTGTACATAAATTAGGTCGTTAGTTTTCTCGTTTGAATTGTTTTACATTGTCATTTAGGGGCCCTTTATAGCTGTTAATTTCTGTGTCATTTTGGTCTCTTGTAGAGAGTTGTCTCATTGGCAATCATACCACATCTTATTTTATATTGACTATATGCCTTAGGTCGTTTGCTTCGAAATTTTAATGTATTGCTATATATCTAAATTAATTTTTGATTGCGGTTGAGACTCTTCCATGTGTGATATTGAAGAAACCTTGTATTAATTTTCTTCATGAACATCTTGCTGAACTCGCAAAACGTACTTTTTTCAAAAATTCTTGATTTTTTTTAATACAAAATCAAACAATCATAGCATTTAAAGAAAATAATCAATTGGTGTACTAGTAATGACGTGTAATTATAAAAAAGGGGGGTAATGAAATTTGAATGTACCTGCATGCTAATATCAAAAGGAGATCAAAGAAAGTATTTCAATTATTCGAATTTTCTTATATCTCTTTGTTATTGTTTTATCCTGACTGCCATGGAATCAATTTTGTTAATCGTTGAAGTACATGTGCTTACATGAAAAGATCTGAAAAAAAGAGTTAAGATGCATAAAAAGGTCCAAAACACTGGTAAGCGTTAAAAAATGGTTCCATGGACTTTGATCTGTTCAACTTTGCATTTAGTTAGGTACATGTAATTTGCGCTCATATAGAAACCTGTTATTTAATTTAAAGAAGACGTAGAAATTTTACATATTGTAAATAGTACATTATTTCATATTTAAAAATAGTCTCTTATAATTCTGTATAGAATGGCTCTCGTTTTATGATATCGTTTGTACTTGTTGAGAGATGTGACTGTATAAAAGTATTGAATTATGAATTATGTAATGATTTTCTGTCTTGATCATACACCTTCTTCGTGATCACCAAATTGTTAAATGAATAAATTTATTATATGGTCTATAAAAGATCAATTAAATAATCGTAGATTTTTGAAAACACATAAAACTATTTAAAAAATTGAACTAATTCGGTCATATCCGTTTACGTCAGCTAATGATTCGATTGGGTATGGTAATTTGCTGTACAATAAAATTAACAGTATATAACGATTATACTTATGTTTGTACATGTACATTGTTTAAACTAGAAACCCTTACAAGAAGCTGACTCAGTATGTTACATGTTTTACTGCAGTTACAAGTTCTAACGCCCTGAAGGCCCAGTGAAAACATATTATTTTGATTATATGACATATTTGTAAATATTTGTAATTATTACTGTACCTGTTAAATATTAATTAGTAGAATCATATATATACCCTGAGGTTTGAAATACATCATTGCACATAGTCAAATATTAGATTGATGCATTGGAAACTTATTAATTAATCATCTTAAAGAAACATTTTGTAAATCACCCGATATTTAATCATTTAACTTTATCATTTGACGTCAATCTATCTACACCTTCATTTCGATCTTATTTACATTTCGAGTTAGATTCAGCGGAACTCATTTGCGTGTGGTTGTACAGAAAACTTTTAAAGAAACCAAACTAATTTAAAACAGTAACTAATTTCAAGGATGTTTACCATGGAATCGATTCTTATAACATTTACATGTAAGTATTTTTGATTATTTGAAATACATGATTGTATTTAAAAAAAAACAATTGAATTTGCTAGAATTCGACAAGGTTATTGTATAAATACCCTTCTTTTACACAATTTTAAAATTAATTCGTTCAATTTATTATACATACATCCAAATGATTTAATTTAAAAAATTTGAGTTAAAATTTATTACGATAACACATGAAATATTTATTTTCAGATATAATTTCTTTACTATCTATATTTTACGAATTTGTCAAAAGAAAAAAATCAAGCTGTACATACGTACAGGAGTAAAACATAATAACTGCATGCCAAAAAGAAGTGTAATTAAAAAAAAAATAAGTTATAAAGCTCAGTTATTTAAAATAAAAGGCATTTATAAAGCGCATTAAATAACACTACCATTACTCAAAGCGCTTGACATATTAAATAATATACACAAATTCATACATACACAAAACTATATATATAAGGTAAAAAAATACGCTTAAAAGCTTACAAAATCAAATCAAATATAAAAATAAATTAAGAATCGGAAAAACTTCATCAAATTGGTTAAAAAATTGTTAAAAAGAATTTTCAACGAATTAGTAAAAATCTCAAAAATTATCATCTAAAGTAACCAATAGTTATTAAATTCTGCCATTTGGTCTATTGTGAAGAGTTGTCTCATCGGCAATAATAGCACATCATCATTATAAACAATATAAATGGACTAAGAATTTGAATAGTAATACACTTATCTTTTGGAATTGCCGAATATCATACTACTATTTTGTATTCCTAAAATATGTCACCGAAATACATCGGCTCATAGTAAAAAGAGTAATATTGAAATATACAGAAACACAACAAATCAAATTTAAATGTACAACATATAATTACAGCAATCATAGATCCAGGTCTATACTATAAGCGATCCACAAATGCTACTTTGATGTGCGGAAGTTTTTTTTTTGCTTGATAGACTCACTGATTTATTTTATTTTCGCTTTTTTACAAAACGTCCAGTGAAAAGTATTTCATACAAATACCATCCTGGATACAAAAATTGATTAAGTTTGTCTCAAATAAATATGTCTACAAAAGAAAGGCTACAGAGGGCTACACTGTTAAGTGCGCACCAACTGTATTGACAGATAATGAGAGCTGGACACTTGAGTTTTGTTTTAAGCAGAGGCGGATTTAGGGGGGGGGCAGGGGCCCCCCTTTTTGGGAAAAAATTGGTTGCTTATAAAGGGAATCACTGAAGCGTGACTGGAGCGGGCCCCCTCTTATGCAGTCAGTGGGCCCCCACTTAATAAAATTTCTAGATCCCGCAGTGTTAAGGTAATATTAGACCGAACAAATCAGTTTGTCGTTCTTCATATCTAGTCCCCGTAAGAAAGCAGTGAGCGAAAAAAGAGCGATATTTTAATTTTAAATTTTATATGTTTCAGCACATACAAAAAAATACAAATCATTGCAGTTTCTCCGGACATTTTTGAAACGTTGGTCGGTTTTTTAAATTTTCGTTGTCAATTTATTTTCAGGCTTTACAATGATTTTGCAATCTGTTGCCCAGTCAGTGCAACCTAGACAACCAGGACAGCCGGGACAGCCAGGACAGCCAGTACAACCAGGACCCAGACAAGCATTTCCTATGAACACCAGACAAAATCAAGGCAGAATCCAAGCTCAGAACGTGCCTCAATCGACATTACCTGAAAACCCAGTCAACCAACAGGGCAACATTCTTCGTCAGGCTGACTCATGCGTGATGGAAGTTATTTCGATTAGTTCAAATTGTTTCCAGAATGCCGGCTACCAGTTACAACTTGTTGATGCTGTTATTTCTAACGGAACAATTACACCACTGCCACCAAACGCCAACTTACTAGATCTTAGACGTGCCCTCTGCAAGTAAGCATGCCTTTTCTAAAGTTTTCACAGTCGGGGCCGGGGGATATAAATCGGAGGTTTTGGTGGGTATACATGTATCTGAAAGTAGCTACCTTCATAGTATAATGTGTAGTAGAAATACTCGATACTTGTTACGGAAACCGTGAATTTTGATTTACAAATGTTTTTTTCTCTCTGTTAATTAGCCATTGAAACATATTTTAACAGAGTATGCTTTCTGTATCAAATGATTGGTTGTAGTCTACTTAACAGCCAGTAAAAAACAAATGCAACATTTTAAATGTTAATATCAAACAGATTTTTCCTATTCACGCCGAAATAAAAAAACAAATATTATGATATTATTATATAATCTTGTAACACAGGCACTCGTCTCAGAAAAAAAATTCCCATATACCTTTACATTAAGGTATATGGAAAAAAATATTCTGAGACGAGTGCCTGTGTCTTGTAATAACAAATTTAAAATGCAACCATATTGGCATACTATTTGGTAATCTGTGTTGATCCGAAAGATGTCATTGGGCTTTAAATGCCAGTTATTTTGTCGTTTCTGTTGTCGAATACATTCAGAACTACTTAGAGTTCTACTTATCATCCATGGGACAATTACGAGCTCATCCTCTAATAAAGATATGTATGTGTATTCAAATGTTTATATAATTATGTTAAACTGTAAAATTGAGAACAAAATTGCAAATCTAAAACACAAATATTTAAATTTTTTAATGGTTTTTTAAACAGCATCCGACCTCAGGTGATACAGTGCATTATTCCCGCCACATTAAACAAGAGAGGAGCTGGTTCATGTACAGATCCTCTAGAATTTAACTTTGCAGAGAACCAGGTTGTACGAAGATTGTCCTCCCTCCAGGATATGTGTGGAGCAGGTACATCTAATACTAACTCAGGTATAACTGGTTCTTTTGGTATCTATCTGTATCTTTCATATATCTGGTTCTGTCTGTACTATCTTTCTATGCCATACACGTAATGCTGATGGCTTTCTTTTTA
Source organism: Mytilus edulis (assembly GCF_963676685.1). Taxonomy (NCBI): domain Eukaryota; kingdom Metazoa; phylum Mollusca; class Bivalvia; order Mytilida; family Mytilidae; genus Mytilus; species Mytilus edulis. Next base: position 58,429,863 of record NC_092356.1, read on the forward strand.
TTTTGGAGATATAACCCATATCTTCATGTATATAGGATTGTACTATACTAACTCTAAGCATAAAACTAATACTTAGTTATCCATAGGTTACCCTAACACTAGCAATAGGCTTGAAACCTAACATGGACTTCAAACAAACCTAACATGGACTTCAAACAAACCATATCATAACCCTAACCCTAACCGTTATTTAAATCCATGAACCGTTTAAGTAAACGAAGGACAAGCTAGTTGTGTTTGAAAATATCATGTTATATCGCGTTCGAAAAAAATCCAACAAAAAACATTTAAGAATACACAAAATTACATCAACAGGTTCTTCTTTGTGCTCATTTCAAAATGTTTTGATGGTTATAAATTTAGAATACTAGTATTCGCTTATTGATACAAGATCAGGAGGGACACACAGAGAACAGGCAAATCCTCCTATGGTCAACATTGCTAAGGGAGTAGGACTCTAATTTTCTTGATAAGTTCTAGTTTTATTTATAGAAAAATTAAGACAAATTTAGTATTATTCATGGCAGTATAGTAGTGCCGAAGTACTGCCTACTGAGCTGATGATACTGCTGGGGACTTATCGCCAACCAACATCGTTATCGACCCAGTGTTAACGATCATAACACTTCAAATTTAATAATTTGGTGCATCCTAAGCATCTTTTTGGATTATCTCTTATCAGTAACGTCTAAACCCAACATTTAAATGCAAAGAATGAATGAATAATAAAACAATTACTAAACTACATGACCAAAAAAAAAACTATTAAAGAGAACAGTCAATTTCTCCTAATGTTAAGGTCTTGAGTGAGTTTGAACCTCCGTTAGTGTTAGAAAATAAAATAGAGAATGAAAATGGGGAATTAGAAAATGAATGTTTTCTAATACAGATTCGTTTCATTTGTTATAATTGTTTAAGGGTAAGCAACTGGTACCTGTCTGAATTATTACTACTGTTTTCGCATTGCATGTTCTTGAGTTTTATATGGAACTCAACGGTTGTAGGAAATATAATATTCTAATAAATTTACACATTCTGTATTATATATCGCACGATAATATATTCACTACCGACTAAGCGATAACTTTTCAATGTGTTCTAAAATAATGTAATATATGTACATTGAAATATTGAAAAAAAAATGCACATTAAAATCTAAAACAACCCAATTAAACAAAATGTTTTTTTCACGACAGTAGGTAACTGTATTTTTTAATCATGTTTTACTAAAGGTAATCTACCAACGTCAAGACCATGTATCCAAACAGCAACGGAGACTTACAGGGTTGCTATGGGAAAATTGGATTGACAGCCGATATGTTTATTTCTAATGAAACTGAAATTAAAGGAGCTATTATCGGAAAGGATAACCCAGCCGCATCTAAATTTTGTGGGTATGTACAGTATGCTTTTTGATTTGTTCGAAGGATTGATTTATTGGTACTTAATGCCACTTTCAAAACTATTGTGCTATTTCGTGGCGGTCAGTTTCTATTGGTGGAGGTCGAACGAGTTCAAAGTGTGGCCGGAGAGAACCACCAACCTTTTGTTGTTGTTGATGGATGGTAATTTTACTGTTATTTTAGTTATACCATGGTTAGGGAGCTACCATTTGATTTTTATGGGGGGGGGGGGGGGAATTTGAAAAATAGGCAGGACAGGAATTTTGAGGTAAAAAAAAAAGACATGGTGAGACACTTGCAAAAAAAAAAAAAGTCTGGATAAACTAAAAAAAAAAGAAGGCAGGACCGAATAGAGTGACAATAAAAAGGCAGGACAGAGATTACAACTAAAAAAAATGCAGGACAAAATTTTTCATCCTAGCCCCCCCCCCCCCCCCCCCCCCCCCCCATAAAAATCAAATGGTAGCTCCCTTATTATACCATTCTGTTAACTCGCTTATTTGTAACTTTAACATATTGGAGATTTACTGATTTGTGTTCATGTTTGCGTTGAATATTACTTTAACTCTGTCTTATATTTCACAGACTTCGTGGTAAACTGTTTGGATGTATGAGAGACGTTTTGGATAACTGCGCAGGCGCTGCCGAGTATCTGCTGCTGACCGGATACGACCATTCTTCCATGGAGGCCAGCATTGAGGTCCTCTGTGATGACATAGAAGGTAACTTTGAATAAGTGATACTCACGCTCATACGGTTTTATGTTTATGTCCCACCCACCGTTCGTACGTCTGTCCCGCTTCAGGTTAAAGTTTTTGGTCGAGGTAGTTTTTGATGAAGTTGCATTTTGAATCAATTTGAAACTTAGTACATATGTTCCCTATGATAGTATCTTTGTAATTTTAATGTCAAATCAGAGTTTAATCCCACTTTCACTATCCACTGAACACAGCAAATGATAGTGCGAGCGGGGCATCCGTGTACTATGGACACATTCTTGTTTTTATATCATTTTTGTAATTCAAAATGTACGTTAAATTAATTAAAAATTCAAATACAGTAAGTACAATGTGTAAGTTGACAAAAAAATGCTACACTCGTCTATTGGTATGTTGTTATCTTGCGCTTTTCTTTGCCCTTTCATTAATTCCATATTTTGAAATGTCAGAAATGTATGTGCGACATTTAATACTCGAATACAATTAAATATATTTTTTGTTTCGTTTCAGTATATATTGATGGTCTCCAATGTTTCCAAGAGGCAACCACGGATGTGAAAAATTGCATGGACAAAATGTCATCTGGAATGATTGATTTGGCAGCAAGACAAATCGAGTTTGGAATGAACCAATCAGCATTTTTCAAAGAATATTGCACGTGAGTGAAGTTTTAATTTCTGGGTTTTTATTATAATCTTTGATATATATTTTTTTTCAGTTCGTAATTTGTGAAAAAAATATCTTACTCTATTCCTCTTATCAGTATTAATATTTTTTATTTTTTTTTGTCTTTATATTATTATTATTATCATCATTATCATTGTTCTGTATTATTTAGTTTCTTTTGTTGAATTTCATTCATTATTATGATTGTATAAAAATACACGTAATTAATGTATAATTATGGTTTATACATGTATTTAAGATTATACATGTATTTAAGATTATACATTTATATTTCAGCATTCGTGTAAGCCATCTCCAGTGTGATATGGGTGCATGGACTAGAAAATGTTCTCCTGCCAGCGTCGGACTCAAAAATGAGTACGAGTGTCGTCTGCTTCCAAAGACTTGCCAGAATGACCAATCACTACAGAAGACATTGGCAAACGATGCCTGCAGCATCGACAACTTCGCGCGTAAACTCAGACAAGTATCAGGTGCACCATTCACAAGAGCAACAACATTTACCATCAGTATAACTACGATAATCCTGTCGGCCATTTTTATGTTGTAAAATTTTATCATTGAAACTATGTCTTTCATCGTTTGTGTTGAACAGTGCTGTTGTGTATATTATGTATAAATAAATATATTTTTTTACTTTGTTGTACAGCTGTAAAAAAAAAAATGGTAAAGATTATAGAAATCCTGTATCTGTAAAATGTGCAGAATTGTTTCTTAATGAGGTATATTTCTGAACAATCTGACCTCCAATTTAGTTATAATAATGAAGCACATAAAATGTATATATATTTTAAACAAAGCACAATTAACGGCAATAAGTATGTAAAATAAAGAAAAGATCATGAACTTCAGAAATTATCTTTCAATCAAATATAATTTTCTGTTTCTTTTAAAAGTAAAATGATGTGGCGGGATATTTTATTTTACAAACGAAATGTATGAAAGAAATAATTTCAAACTATATGAAATAAGAAGGGCTTCAAAAAGAGTGTAAAATTACATTTGAAATGTAAAATAGCATACAATGTAGTTTTGACAACAATAACATATAAATACAGAGTTTGCAGCACATTGCTTATGATAGAGCCAAGGATGTTGCAATTAATATCAATATTTTAAATCTAGAGTTGAATTCTTTTTTGTAGAAACACATTGTCTCAAGCATAATATTTTAATAAAATGCAATCTGATGTCTTTTCTTGTTTTATTGTGTGATGTTTTATCGAGGAATACCAAACATATCCCTATTACCTAGAAACACATATTTTGCGAGATCACAACCCTTCTCCTATACCTCTAGCCATTGTAGAATTAAAAAAAAAAACCACAACAATACGCACCGTTAAAAGTTTAAAAGAAGTCCGAGTCTGAGGTCAGAATAAGTAACAACAGAAACTAAGCAAATTGACAATACTTCGTTTAAAAGTGACGCCAATGGTTATATTGCATGCAGTGTTTGTTGGTATTGTTTGGGTCATAATTTCTCGTATAATAAACGTTTATTTAGCCAATTGCTTTTTCTGGATATCTTTTTTATTGGGCCTTCTTCTCTAAACATTTTTGAAATCAAAAATTAAAGATAGAGTATTTAAGATTGGTATGTACTAGCAAAACTGGGGTTATCGCCAGTGCTTGTCTTACTATTTGTTGTTAAGATATCTGTGGTAATATCTGTAATTGTCTAGTACTCGGGGCACTTTGCACCTGGCACGCGGCATGTACACCAATTCACCAGTAACGAGAGAACTATTTTGTCTTGCAGGTGTATTTGTATGAGTAATTGCTGTCAAATTACTGTCTTCCATTTAAAAAAAATGTTTAATATATAATCTGAATTTGATAGATTACATTTATACTAATAGTTTACATTTTTTGAAATGAACATATTTTGGCGGTAGTTATACCCATATTGTTTACCTTACCAGCATAAGTTCACATTCTATATGTAAAAAATTATTTCCAACATACCCACTATGAAGAGGGAAAATAACATAAACGTATGTATCACTGAATTGCCGTAGATTAGACGAAATTTGTATCGGTAGGACTTTTGATGTGGGAAACTCGGTACGAATTTGTCCAATTATGCGTACACCTGGCTTGATATTTTTTACTTGTATTGTTCGTCAACAGTCATCTGGATGTATTTCTCTTTTATCAATATAGAATAGAAGATGTGATATGATAGCAAATGAGACAACTCTCCACAAGAGACCAGTTAATACAGAAATGAACAGGTATAGGTACAGTATGACCTTCAACAATAGGCAAAACCCACACCGCATAGTCAGCTACAAAAGGATCCGAAATCACAAATGTAAAACAGCCAAACGAGAAAACCAATTTTTGTTTTCAGTTTCTTTGCACTTGTCATATTTCATTCTAACTAATCATATAAGTTTAAAATTGTCATTAAGACAATTACAAACCACCTGGTGATTCTTTGTAAATAACATCACACAAACAAACGTTTTTACAATATTTTCATTTATTATAAAACATACATAATTGAGCATAAAAAGGAATTCTTTTTCATTTATAAGATAATGACATGATATTATGGATACACCTTGCTTTTCATTCAAATATTTTGCAATTGTTTGACTAAAGTACCCGAATTACCAAAATAAATATAGGAGTACCGTTAATTATGACATGTTAACCAAATAGTTTAATATTTATGACATTGCATGCAAATGGACCGTTTTACTCTTTCAGAAACACACGTATTTTCCTTAAAAAAATAAGATAACCATGTATATTGTGTTAGAGTTTGCCTTTCATGTACATTTTTCTCTTTTATCAAATGTTGTATTTGTTTTAACTTTTAGTCTCCCGTTTCTAAACAAGATTACATAAAATATACCAACGTGTTTGACGAAAGCAATTTTCTTTCATATGAAATAAGTTAATTATACAAATATTCAGCGTACCACTGGTTCAGATCAATGAATAATGCAGAAACAACAATCTCGAAATTGTCGAAATGATGGACAAAAAGTTCAAAAATCAAATCAAGCATACAAAAATATTTCTGGTTTTAATTCTGACTCATAACTGAACATCCTGGTCTGGTTCTGTTTCTTCTGCCTGATCTTGTTCTGGTTCCCTGTTCTCATATTTGTGTCTGACAGGACAGTTTAGTGTCTGCGTACTTATACTGATCCCATTGGCTTGCGTCAGATTAGTTGATCTACTACACAAGCTATTGCAGGAACCGGAAGTTCTTAGTCTATGAGTAAGTTCCATATCGGAACCTGCAAATAGAAAAATCAGTTAAAAAACAGTTATCTTCAATACCTACTTCAGTAAATCAATACATTTCAAAAGTTACGACTTAAACTCATTTTCCATCCTTTTCTGTTTCTGTTTGGTTACACTATTGTTATTTTGATGTTTATAGGGATGGTTAAGTGTTTTATGTGCTCCATTGAATTTACCCCAAATGTATTTTTAGAACGCTACAAAACTTAGAAATGTTTTATATTTTGTGATTTAAAAAAAAATATATCTCAAAGTGAACATACTGTCAGTAATTGTAATAGCTCTATCCATTTAATTTAACTGTACAGTCGTGGCTATAGGTGACATACACAGTAAAGGCAACGGCACGCAATAATCACAATTGAAGATAAGTACGAAAAGATGCTGATAGAGAAGGTAAAATGACTATCGTTTACACCAGTTTTATTCCACTTTTATTCGTCTTGTACAAGTAGTTCGACATGTGATCTCCTACCTGCCATTTTGTATAATTCCTTATATTCCTTAAAATTATCCCATTTTTAAAGCACTAACAAACTCAGCATTCCACTTTGGATGCTACAACCAAACCACCGAGACAGCTTAGTAAATTGTATTATATACGATGTAGGTTTCTCTTCTGTAAATATAGACAATATACCACTTCCCACAGGAACTGTGTAAGTTTTACTAAAATGTTTCACAAGAAATTCGACTTTGAAATGTAAAGTTCATATGCACTACGATTTTTCCAGAGATAAAAATATGGGATATAGTGAGTCATGTATCAACATTATCATGGATGGAACTTCAAAGAGTTTAAACTTATACTAAAATATATATTACCCTCCCCTTCACTTTGAGACTTTCTGCGAATTCAATTTGTCCGCTGTCGAACAGTATTTTTGCTGGTAAAGTTCCAAAGTAAAGTCTCTTTCGGATGTAACATGGCGATCATATCTCGTTACCAATAGTCAAACAAAACAAAATATTTATGAAAATATAATATCTCAAAAGAGGCGTGGTTTGTGAATGAGCTGTATTTACAAAGTGCAACCTTTAACAATTAGTTTTTAATTAATTGACATTATAATTGGAGAAAATGGTCAATGTAAATATGTTTTCTTCTGATCTGGTTAATTTAACAAAGCTCTTTACTTAGACCAAACACAAACATATATGTTTCCTATGTCGGGAAAATAGGGTAGGTGTTTTGGGTGATACTAAGAGGACAAGAGGAAAACCATACAGAAAGGGATCTTCACTTTTGTAAAACGTTGGAATTGTGAATCTGTACTACATGTAATTTTACCTTGGTATGACTTTGAATCTGTGTCGATACGAATGTTACATTTAGTAGCTCTATAATTATTCTGTACTACAGGGCCGGACATTACCGGCTTGGCTGCCATTAAAGATTGTCGGACGTTTCTTTCTGCATGGAATATAATAATGTATGATTTTGGCGCGAACATACATGCTAAAGCTACGGTGGCACTAAGGCTTATAGCAAACGACATGGTGGCTATTCGGATGTCTATTTCGTCTGCTGTACTAAAGAATATTGGCACAAATGCTAACCATATAATACACGTGGTATACATAGTCAATCCTATATGTTTTGATTCATTAAATGCTTCTGGTATGTTACGTGTCAAAAATGCAAAGAAAGTACAAACAATAATCAAACATATTGGATAGGTAAATCCCACCATATACCACGCCTCCACGGCGTCATTACACACTAACTGATGGTCATCCCGATTGGCATAATAAGATATAACTTTGGGTGGACGTAGCAGTACCCATACTATACCCACCGCATTTTGAACTGCAACCAATGACCCACAAATTACAAGTTGTGATTTAGGGCTAATAAATTTAGGACGTTTTGTTGTTCTTTTCCCTGCTTTAAAGATTCTATAAATTCTGTTAGTTTTAGTCAATATGGCAGAATACACAATTGAAAAACAAAGTCCAATTCCAAATTTTTGTGCTCCACACGAAATTTCCGTTGGTTTTGAAACAAGTATAAAAGTCATTGAATAACACAGAAAAATTCCAACTAGAAGAACAAAACTCAGCTCTCTCCCTGATGCTTTTACAATGGGTGTAGCACTATATCTAAGGAACGTAATCATTGCGGTAGATGTCGCTGCTAATCCAAGTGTTGCAACAATCATGGCAGCAAAACTTAACGCATCACCATAGTCAAGAAATTTCTGTGGAATTGGTTGACAATAAGATTTATCGGCCATGGGTATTGTACCCATAGGACACGTGACACATTCAGATTTAGATGGCATGTATTGATAAGTATGACATTTCATGCATGTCCAGCAACACGAGTCACCTTCAACAAGTTGAGTTGCTTCCCCTGGTCCACATGGATGACTACAAACAGATGGTGGATGCATCGGTTCGTCAAGTCTGTACGTTAAGTTTTGCATCTGTTCATATAAAATAGAAGTGTTGTTAGAAAATATTTGTGAAACAATTATTTGTTATCATAAATAATTTTTTAATGACATGACTAAATGCATAATCTTCAAATGTAAATAACAGTTGTTAATAGATTATTAAAGTAAGGATTCCGTCACAAAACATTTCACATAATAATACTATATGGAGTGCAATTAATAATTTACGAGAGCAGTTTCAAAATATTGTCAAAATTGAAATGTAACACCTTGGAACAAAAAGTTAATTACATAGATACTTGAATGTTATCGTGTAGGGAGAAACACTATGAACATTTAACATTGCACAAGTGATAAAGAGTGGTTAATAATAAACATAAGAAGATGGAACATAATTGCAAATGAGACAACTCTCCACAAAAGACCAAATATGACACAGAAATTAACAACTATAGGTAACCTTAACAAAGAGCAATACCGCATATAGTCAGATATAATAAAATAGTTCAAAGCGAAGTCTCAGAATTTCTTGATTTTGCAGATTGGTTTCTTTTAAAATAGATAAATGTTTTCATTTTTTTTTACATCACTGAGTCGATACCTCTGCTGGTGGACTATTAGTCCCCGAGGGTATCATCAGCTCAGTAGTAGTACTTCGGTACTGACATGATTTAACAAACTTTACTAAAATTGTCCGTTTATAAATTTTGAAATTATAAAGAAAGAAAGGCAAAGTTGACTTTAGATGCATTTGGGTCTATCTTTTTTTTAGGTATTTTTGACATATAGCTCTTCAACGGTTTCGCTACTTATACATTTTCGGATTTCAAATGTTTGGCTTTGAGCGTTCCTGATGAAGGTAGATCCAGAAAAGCGCTTCGAACGCAAGAAATTATTAAACGTGTTGTTTGTAGTTTTTTTATTCGATTTTCAGATACAACTCAAAGAGCTGAAATTGTATGCAAAATGTTACCAAAATCTGTGACATACATGTAGCCAATTTGCTGCTCCTTGGTCTTAAAAGAATTACGGGAGACTATTTAAGCACATATTTATATTAATAATTCATCGACACAGAAAAAACATTACAGCAATCAAAGGTAAACAATACTGGTTCTCCTTGTTAAATTTTTATGGCATGTTTTTACCGGTACTATTTCCATCAAACTTACCCAATTTCTATTATATGAATAGGTTGAAAACAAAGTATATTATTCAGTATCAACGAAGCTGTGTATGACATGGACATTTTCTATTGGCCGTTACATTTTAAAATAAACTTTAGTAATCTTCACCGAGTTCCAATTAGAAAAATGATTTTACAAACCTCAGTAAGATTTCCATTTTTGAAATATCCAACTGTACTCCATTCATATTCACCTTTTTCTTTTTGATGGAAATTAAGGATTCGATATCGAGCAGGACCATCTCCGTTAGGCAGAAACTGGAAATCATCACCGGACAAATCTAAAAATATCAACACAGCTTTCTTTCTTATAGTTATAGATATAAGAAGATGTGGTATGAGTGCCAATGAGGCAACTGTCCATCCAAGTCATAATTTGTAGAAGTAAATAAAGGCAACAGTAGTATACCGCTGTTCAAAACTCATAAATCCATGGACAAAAAACAAAATCGGGATAACAAACTAAAACCGAGGGAAACGCATTAAATATAAGAGGAGAACAACGACATAACACTAAAATGTAACACATATAGACAAAATCCCACGAGAAAAACAAATATAACATATATATATAACATCAAAACCAAATACATGAATTTGGGATAGACAAGTACCGTGACACGTCTTATCGCAATGTGAATTTACACTCAAAAATAAGAGAAAACAAACGACACAACGTTATAATGTAATACACACAGAAACGAACTATAATATAACAATGACCATATTCCTGACTTGGTACAGGGCATTTTTAAAGGAAAAAATGGTGGGTTGAACCTGGTTTTGTGGCATGCCAAACCTCGCACTTTTATGGCCATGTGAAATATAACATCAAAATGACAACACAGGACTACAATATAAATAAATTGGAGAACACAATAGACAAAGAATCACACGAACAACAGCCAACAAAAGGCAACAAGTTCAAAATTTCAATACGCCAGAAGTGTATTTTGTCCACACAAGACATATGTGTGACGCACAGATACAAAAGTTTGAAAGCCGAAACGAGTACAAAGTTGAACAGCATCGAGGACCAAAAGATCAAAAAGGTTGTGCCAAAAACGGCAAGGGTTTTCCGTTAAGTTACCAGAAAATCCCTATAATTTAGAGTAATTTATACTTTTGCAAACAGTAAATTTAATAAAATGAATATTCAAAAGATGTACATGATAAAGCTGAAGTATTAACTAACTACAGGAAACAACTGAAATACATTTACATAACCAGACATTTGAAACACAAAAGTAGACACATCCGAATACGTATAAACCTCTACGCCAAGTGACGTCCTATTTGAAACTGAAAAATGACGAAAAAATGACGTCATTAGAATTAGTAAAACAGAGCATCAAAAAATGAAAAATGACGAAAAAATGACGTCATTAGAATTAGGATTAATTTAAGATTATATATTTGAACTAAATACTGATATTGCATTTAATAACAAAGCACATTTTAATTCATAGTAAACCATTATGGGTCAAAGTATATGTTTATCTATAGCTATAATCGATTTGAACGTTGTTATTCCGAAGTTCACATGTTTCATATTGTGTAGATATGTTTATTTCAATTGCTCTTCGTTTAAAATGGTAGTACAAAACATTGGTTAACAGTGTTTTGGTTCTCTTACGATTGTTTTACATTCATTTTATTTTAAAAACATTATACTAGTATTAAATTATAAGGTTGAATTGAGGGCTTTTATCAGCAATCAAAGACGGGCTTCAAAGTTATTGTGAAACTGCCTATTCTAGAGGTGGCGTGAATCAGATGTGGATACTTAAAAATTCCAAAGATCTTTTAGAGTACATACACTCTAACTCTCTTTCATCTTGTAACAGTATTAAAACATTTGACTTTTCTACTCATTACACAAGTATTTCACAATAAAGAACGATAACTCTCTCTACACGACCCATCTTAAAAGTTTCGTCACTCTCGTTAAATCTCGTACGATTAATTTCTTTTAATGGCTGCCGAATTTAACGTTTCAACGCGAACTTAAAAAAACGGAACAGATCGGCCGTGAATAATTTCGATGTTAAATACGACATGAATATTTATTTGTTTATAAAAACAAGAATTAAGAAATTTTGGTAACTTTTATATTATATTTAAATTTTATTGCACCACGGAAATAACCGAAGTTTGGACAACAACATCCGATGCCATGTTTCGTCTGCTCATCATTCCATTATCAGTGAGGTCAAAACAAATTTCCTAAATAATCACAAGTACATCATTTAAAAGTCCCACAATCATAATTAATGATAACATATTTAGCGTAAAAGTTCCGTCCAGCCATGGGAACACAGAAAAAACCTCTGCTAGTAATACTTTTCGGGATTTAATTTATAATGGCCATGCGGCATACAGGGTAAACTCCGGTGCACTGGTTGACCATGGCTACTTATATTCATTTGCCACATAATTCCCCATATCAAGGAACATTGATAATAACGTTGGTTATACTGTTGAATGTGATCACAGTTATTCATGTAGCCTACAGACTAATTCAAAACTTAACCAAAGTTTAAAACAAAAAAAAATAATTCATAATCTTCTGTACATCCTTTGACAAACTCTCAACAAATCTTTTCACTGATTATGTCACATTACAGATATATACCTCATACTTCCCAGGAGATGGAAACTGTTTTGTTTTCTCTCTCTAAGTTTAATCATGAGGAGACTTGAGTCTGAGTAGTACATTTAAGTACAGACTATATATTGTCCAAAATTGGATTTTATGGGAAGATGGATTTATATGATAATCAATGATAATACCATGACTTTGATAGGTATATTCAGGGCATGTTCCTATGAAGTATGTGGGCTACATCCTTTAAAATTAAAGCTGCAGCAGTCGCCTGTATATTTTATGCGTCAGTTTAAACCTGATCAAAACATTTATGCACGATATGGAATAACCGTTTCACAAATGATATCGGATATGTTCCTTACGTCGTAACTACAATCCCCTTCCCTTTCATGAATGTGACCTAAGCAACACGACGGGTGCCACATGTTGTGCAGGCAGGATCTGCTTACCCTTCCGGAGCACATGAGATCACCCCTAGGTTTTTGGTGGGGTTCGTGTTGTTTATTCTTTAGTTTTCTATGTTGTGTCATGTGTGCTGTTGTTTGTTTGTCTTTTTCATTTTTAGCCATGGCGTTGTCAGTTTGTTTTAGATTTATGAATTTGACTGTCCCTTTGGTATCTTTCGTCCCTCTTTTATAATGATGACTTACTGTGATATAATTTATTAATGGAAATACATTGTAAAACGATTTTGTAAGAAATAAAATTCACAAAAACTAGATCAATTTTAATTGTATATGTTTCTTTCCAGGAAATATGTCTATTTTTTTTTCTAATTTTTAATATTTTAAAAATATAGATATTTTTATTTGTACATGATTTTAATTAGAAAAACCTTTTGGTTAGGCAAAATTCAACCCCTCGCCAGAATCATAAAAATTGAATATAAATGAAAAACATACCAAACTACAATGCGAACATTAAAATTTAAGAAAATAACCACAATTTTCTAAAGTTGTTATATTTCTCATTATTTGTCTCTAGTTTGTTTATATTTTTTGTGATTTTGAACGCTAAAAAAAAAAGAGGATTTGTCATCATAAACTATCGGCGTCCATTATCTTATTTTGATTACACATCAACTATCTTGAAATTATGTAATCTGTTTTCCTCAAATAATATTACTGTTTTAGAAAATTTATGTCGATATATTAAAGCTGTTAATGTGAAAGTCTCTCCTCCTGGTTAATGTATATCATTTTCCTCATACATGCACTGTATATTATATTGTTGTATATACTTATTGTGTCTATAACTATGTCATTAGTTGATGAGAATAAAATTCATTCATTCATTCATTCATTCATTCATTCATTCATTCATTCATTCATTCATTAATTCGCCCAAAATTTTAGTACGATTTTCGCACAGCTCAATAGTAAGTGCTATGTGTAGTGCGTATTGACCGCTGTTAGCCTAAACGTCTTTTTTTACTGATATTATGTTGTAGTTTGTAATTCCTCGACTTATGGTGTTTTATTACCCTAAGCGATTTGTGATGCTAATAAACCACTAATTGGCTTTCCGAAGACGATATTACCAAGCTATCAAACGAACACATATCAGTTACATTTCTATAATGATCACATGTCTTTTAAGAGATAAGGAAACACTACTTTCTTCATTTTTTTATCTATTTTTTAGTTTGATCAATATTTTAATCATAACATCTTTTTGCTTGATATATGAAACATACACGACTTAGATAACATCTGGATTATGACATTAGAAACTTTGTTTGATTGTGCTTATTGAATTCCTGATCCTGATTTTATATACATCAAGGATTAAATTTTCAATAGAAATCAATATTTTTCACAAAAAAAAGACAACCAGTACTGTAAACATCGTCTTGTTGGTTGTAATAAGGGAATAACCTACTTGATAACATATCACTTTTACATCATACTATTTATCGGGTTTTTTTTTCTTCTGTTTTTAGCAATTGCATATAGCTTTTATATTTTTATAGTTTGATTAGTTTTGCAAATAGTTAGCAAAGGTACAATGCTTATTATTTGTTGCGCCAGACGCGCGTATCGTCTACATAAGAATCATCAGTGATGCTCAGATAAAAAAAAAGTTTAAAAGCAAAACAAGCATAAAGTTGAAGAGCATTGAAGACCCAAAATTCCAAAATTAGCAAAACATGTATTGCTATTTTAATAAAAAATTTTGCAAGATTACTCTCATACATTGGTCTTAAATTGTCTAACTCTGGCCTTGAAGGCATAAAACTTTGCTCAGTGCTCGGAGCACAAAAATCATGCTCGAAACATGAAATCCAGCAATTTGATTGGTTGATTTTCGAGTCTGAGTACAAAAATCATGCTCCAAAGTTTTATGACCGTGAGGCCTGATCTCTAATTCAATTATATCAATATATTTTGGATATATAAAATTTGTCAAATTAGTGGTATGTAAAATGTTTATGATTTCATTGCGAACAATGTTGATTTCATTAATGAATACTGTTTAGGCATTTTCTTATGTTTAGTTTAATCCAAGCACTTCTGTTGCGTAATCCCTTTAAAGGTTAGTTATGATTACAAAATTTGTTGACTCGTGACAATAATTAACCGAAATCACGATGAGTCCTAGAGCTTAAAAAGAGGGACGAAAGATACCAAAGGGATAGTCAAACTCATAAATCGAAAAAAAAACTGACAATACCGTGGCTAAAAATGAAAAAGACAAACAGACAAACAATAGAACACATGCCACAACATAAACAACTAAAGAATAAGCAACACGAACCCCACCAAAAACTAGGGGTGATCTCATGTGCTCCGGAAGGGTAAGCAGATCCTACTCCACATGTGGCACCCGTCGTGTTGCTTATGTGATAACAAATCCGGTAAATTGTCTAATTCGGTAGGTCATATTCATGAAAGGGAAAGGGATTGTAGTTACGACGTAAGGAACATATCCGATATCATTTGTGAAACGGTTATTCCATTACGGTCAACCAACTCGTTATTGCGTCAGTAAAATTTACGAAGGGATGATTTCAACTTCCCAATTTGGAACTGTTGGTTTAATAACTTCCTTGTGAGCAGCAACCCTCTATCAAGAAAATTCAAGCACGGGAATATCGTATCAATTGGGAGATATATACCCCGTATGCGGGTACTGCTGGAATGTTGCTACTTAGAAATGGAAATTTCACAATTTGAAAGCTGAAATCATCTCTTTTGTCGTAAAGTTTTGTTTTCAACCGACCCTCATTATCAATTTCTAGATGTAAGTCAAGATATGAGGCCGACTTAAAAATATAAGGCAGTAGAAATAAAGATATATATATTAAAAATAAGGCAGTAGAATCCAACGTAAAACATTAAAATTGTATATAAAAAAATACATTGCTTCACCACTGCTGGTAAAAATTTCCCCTGAGAGTATGACCAGCCTAGTGATCAGTACTTCTATATTGACATGAATTGCCACTGATATGGTCATACTTATAAATCAACTATTTATATAAACTTCAGGTTTTAGAAACACCTAGGACTTTCTACCTCAGAAATGTATTACCATAGCTTTATTTTACAAAACCTTTCAAAATTGAGTCTTTTGCAGACGAAAAACATGTCTGGCGTATACCATTTTAATCCTGGTATCTATGATGAGTTTATTCACCAGTATATGAAAAGATGATTTGATCTCTATGTTTACAAATGTTGTCGATCTAGTATAAAGAAACTGACTGACAAGCTTAAGGTAAAGATGAATTAAAAGGGTTTATATTAGTGTAGTTCTATTTTAGTTTCTTCTATGTCATGTTATACAATTCATTGAATCTCGAATGACCTAATATTAATACCAAGATCACTTTTGATGTTTCACCACGCAGCATTTCAGTTCTGACATTGTCTATCATAAATAAAATTTCTGGAGGAAAAATGTTTGAACAAGAGATATGAAGTTCTATCAAGACATAATGAATACTGATATCAAAAGAAGATATGCTGTTTATATAAATGTCGTCTCGAGCCCAACAATGAACGTTTCAGGAGTAGCTTCATGATTCAAAGTTACAACAGAAGAATTGATGTACAATATGCATAGGCATACATGTATTATCTATTAATTTTACTCAAGGCTTTTGAACCAATTGAAATGAATATAGTTATGTGTTTTACCTGATAATCGTTACTTACATTTGCTTTGACCGCCAACAAGGTCAACCGATTCTTATATTTTATTACAATTCTAATGTATCAAAGGGAACTCCAGATAATTATTAGCCGATGTTTGTTTTTATTAAGCATACCTTTACATTTTATGATAGCTGTATCCTTCATATAATGCTAAGTTTATAATACCTTTTTGTAACCAACGGGACTCAGTAAATATTGCATAATGAGTACACTAGTTTTGTTTTGGGTTATAATACATTTTAAGGAAATAGGTATAACGCTACATCAATACTTTTGTTCTTTTACGGTAAATTATAACATCATTAAATCGAAAACACGTCTATGATGGAGGGTGGGTGGGGACAGGACATTTTCCGGGACTTCGGGATCGGTTATTTTTAAGCTCGGGATTTCGAGATTGATCCTTTCGGGATTAATCCATTAATCCTTTCCGAATCCGGGAATATTTTTTTTTTCGAATTTCGGGATGTCGGGATTTAAATTACTTTAAATTCGGGACGGCGGGATTTCATGTTTTTAAGTCCAGGATTTCGGGATCAGGACCCCTGAGCTAAGCTGTTAATTGAAGTAAGCTGCATATTTCCTTTCATTCATAAGCGTATGTTTATACTTGTATCTGTTTAAGACTTCAACGTGTCAGAGTTAATTTGGAGTATAACATTTTCCTTTCTAAGTTACGAAGTTTAAAGTGATCATATTCTACAATTTTACCGTACCTTTGAATTGCACTTCTAAAAGAAACTTTTTCAATGTTTCACCATCTATCGGATTCATAGCATCGCACAATCCTTTGGTATTTGGACAGAGTGTTCGGTGCATATTCTAAAAGTATCAAAATATTAACTTATTATAATCTTTGATTTAGAATGAAATTCAAAACAGTGTGGCTGTGGCCATTGATTGACATATTAAATTCATCCATTGACTGGGACAATTTAGGTGAACGTTTGTAAGTAACGACCATTGATTGCTCACTTTGTACTTTTTAAAGACACTTAAACTATGGGGTCACCAAAGGTTCTCAACACCTTAATAAAGTAATTCGAAAAAATTAATCAGAAATAACACGATGTTTTGATTGATATCAATTATATAAATCAAAACATAAAGGTTATTTCTGATAAATTTTTCGAATTATTTTATAATAAAAGGCGTTAAGAAACCTTGGTGACCCCACAGTTTAAATGTCTATCGTAGGTACGTCGTGAACAGTGGTCGTTACAGACAAACGTTCACGTAAATTGTCCCAGTCAATGGAATAATTTAATGTGTCAATCAATGGCCACAGCCACACTGTTTATCAATTTTTGCTCGATATTGAATATTATATGCATAAGTTGATACATATATATATGTATTGTTCCACCGAAATGTCCAGTGTATACATAAGAAAATTAAGAAATTAAATAGTAGCGAAGTTTACTAGAAAGGGTTGATTGCGAAATAAAGTATTCGCGAAAATAATTTGGTTTACAGAATGTGATAACGTATACCTTGATTGCATGTGCAAACGCCAGAACAGCATCGCTGACAAACTGTAATTGGGCCTCCATATCAAATGTGTCTAGATCAAACGATTCGTTTCCAGTGCAGTCCTTTATAAAGTTCTCGTTATAAGGTGTCCAGGGACTACCTCGATATTTGCATTTGAATTGTTGCTCCCAGTATTCTATAAACCAAGGATTCCGATGATTGCTGCCTGGTTTTAATTTTAAGAAATACTCTTTAAATCCTTTTACTTCGTATGCTAATGGTTGAGTTGTAATAGCACCTTCAACCTATTAAAAACAAATATATAAAATGATAAATGGGAAAAAGACATTTCTTTTATTAAAAAAGTGCTTTCTTGTTGCTGGCAGATGTATTAGACTTTCCTATAATTCGTTATACTATCAAAGGTCTATACATGTAAGCTAAAAAGAAAATATTGTTGTTGAAAATATAAATCAACCCAATACAAAGAATCTTATACTCGTCTGATACTCTATGAAGTAGCCCTTTGAAGAAAACCTTTTCTCACTTCAAAAACGTTAGCACTATGCTATAAACAAAACAGATATAACATTTCAAGTTCTAATTCACGGGTTTTATTTTATCAGATGTGGTTGACTTATATTGTTATTCATTTTTACACTTTTCAAAATTGTAAAACTTGTAGTTTTGGATGCATTCTCCAACGATCTCAAAGCTAAACATCTTTCGAGGCTAAAATGAATTGTGAATGTTTACCATGAAAACGTATCATGAATTTTGATAATTCCAATGATTATTATCCAGTTATTAGGGAGCTACCATTTGATTTTTATGGGGGGGGGGGGGGGGGCTAGGATGAAATTTGAAAAAAATAGGCAGGACAGGAATTTTGAGCAAAAAAAAAGGCAGGATGAGACACTTGCAAAAAAAAAAGTCAGGATGACAATTTAGGTAAAAAAGTCAGGATAAACTAAAAAAAAAAAAAGGCAGGACCGAACAGAGTGAAAAATAAAAAGGCAGGACAGAGATTACAACTAAAAAAAAAATGCAGGACAAAATTTTCATCCTAGCCCCCCTCCCCCCCCCCCCCCCCCCCCCCTAAAAAATCAAATGGTAGCTCCCTAAAGAAGAATTTTATTATTATTCATTCGTCGTACATCGGAAATGTCCTGTACTTATTAATTACATTGTAAAGAAACATTAACGAGGAACCTCGAATCGTCAATAGACACGACAAAGTCCGTTAATAAAAAGGAAACAACACGTATCAATAAAACAGTGTTATGTCCTTTGCAAACAGTTTAACTGGTTTATGGAGATAGCAGTTTAAATTTGTATTGCTTGTATGAAATATATACAAGAACCGCTTACTTATTTATTTAGTTAGTTTTGTTTACCCAATCAACAAATATAATGACAAGATACATTATTTGCAAATACTGAAAATGACTTATAGACTGATTGGTATGTTTCGA